>NW_022600402.1:0-5260 GCF_009176505.1 Sitodiplosis mosellana | reverse complement strand
TGTGAATGCAAGAGATAAACACTGTGTGTGAGAATCGGGAGATGAACGAACGCGCGTCACAGCGAATATGCATGCAACAAATAGCTGCTGTTAAACAGATCTGTTCATCAGCAGCACTACATAGCCAGCATCTTCAATGCTCTGTTTTTGACAATCGAAACAAGCTACAGAATTCGAAAATCGGACATCTTTGGCATATTCGCATTTCCAAAAGCCTTGAAGCTATTCATTTTAATAATACATCATTCGAAAGCGACATTCTTCGAGCATCTAAGATGGGCCTACGCTTTAGTAGATTCAGTTTTTATCTTTATGAAAATGCATCAACCATATGACAACGCTGGACTGATTATAGTTGAATAACAATTTTCGCCTCGCTACGCTCGCCTAATTTTAACTTTTTAACCACCCTAGATATGTTTGAATTTACTATTTTAACTGTTAAAGGGCCAATGTCGTGATTAACCGACATTTGTTTAAATAATCACTGGATCTTAGTATTTTTGACACTTCAAATAAACTTCGTTCGCACAATATTCAAAAAACACCCCTTGTATTTTTTCGAAATTTTGGTCCGTTCTAAAAAATCCTTAAAATAATCCATGGTTGACACCGCATTGCTTTTCCGCAAACTTTGTTTGTTAGGTAAAGTATTGGTTTTACTAGCCAAAATTTCATGACATTTCCTCTTTCGGACCACTATAATTCCACCTTCGATGTGTGCGCTAAAGTTTAGTTTCTCATCCAAAATGACTCCAAGATCCTTTATCACTTTTACTCTTTCGATCGACTTGCCTTCAATAGTGTATTTGAAGTCGAACTTCAGCTCACCACGGTGGTATGATACGTAATTCGTTTTCTTGACGTTCAGGTTCATGCAATTACGTTTGAAATAATTAACAACTCTATTTAAGTCATCCTGAAGAGCCAAGCAGTCATCATGTCGCTTTATTTGCATTGAAAAGCGAGTGTCATCGGCAAACGACTGCAAGTTGGAGTTCATCAGGCAATGCGGCAAATCAATGATAAACAGGACAAACAGTGTCGCTCCGATCGGATATCCTTGACCTGTTCCAGATTTGACTTCAATGGGATTCGACATGACTTCATTCAATTTTCTGCATGAAAACAAATTCACGTGTCGTTTATACGGACAATATAGATATATTTTTGTGGGGCACTTTTACTGAAAAATTTTCTCAGAGGCACTTCATTTAAAAACAGAATTACGTTTCATTATCCCGCTTGCCCATTCATATGTGTACACTAGGCAATGTAGATGGGATGAAATCCTATCGATCAAGACCAATTTGCCCCCAAAAACATGTTGTTTACTATGAAAAATGTGTAAAATTGCGATGTGCGTATGGCGTCGTTCGCGTTCCATGAAAACTTGTTCACCGGATATCTCAAAAATTTGACGAGATAATTGAGATCTGTAAGAGCCAACAGTTTTGGCGTGTCGAGACAAAGCTTCGTATTGATTTTGAGCCCATTCTGATTTACCAATTTCGTACCATAAGCCTCCTACCGATGACCTAAAAACGCTTGTAAAATGACACTTTTGTATGAAAAATCGCCCAAAAAGCCATTTTTCAGGGTTTTGGTCAAGGCAAACTTATGTTTTTTTGCAAAAATAATGGTGGTTTGTGAACAACCGAGTACTTGCCCATAAATTTGGCCTGAAATCGACATTTCTTGAAATTTTCTCCGAAAAATACACTTTCGTATAAAAAATCACTCAGAAAGCCATTTTTTAGAGTTTCGGTCAAGGCAAACAGATGTTTTTTTGCAAAAATAATGGCAACCTTTAAACAACCGAACACCTACTTGTCCATAAATTTGGTCCAAAACCGACATTTCTTGAAATTTTTGAAATTCTGTTCGAAAATGACATTTTTATATGGAAAATGCTCAAAATAGTTATTTTTAAAGCTCAGAAGTGCTATGAAAAGACTTTTCATTGAAATTTTGGTTAAATACTAAGCGGGAGGTAAACCAAATTGCCGCGGAGCGGAAAAGTTTGGATTACGTATGTAATTCGTTTTATTTTGCCATAATTTATCAAAATTTGTTGAAGAACCAATAAAAAATAATAATAAAAGAAATAGCTATTCACGAGATGAGCCTTTGTGTATCATTTGGAAAAGTACTAAAAATCAAACCTTTTCGCATTTTTTTAAATTGATGAACGATTTTTCACATAGTATTTATGGGATTCGGAAACACCTGGGAAACACCATTCGTATCAAATTACAATGCCACATTTTTTTAAAAGGTAAAATATCATATGAGTAGTTTGGAGCAAAAATATAATACAGAAAAGTTGCGCGGAAAAATGTCAAATGAGAAGAGGTAGCTATATAGTTCACTATACGGTATACTATATACCCTTTTCCGCTCATTCATCATCGACATTTTTCCGCGCAATTTTTCTGTATTACATTTTCGCTCTAAACTACTCATATTTGTTTCATTCATTTCGGCTCTAATTCTGGAACTGTCTCCTTACTAATAAACTTGACTAATCAATGTTTTGAAATAAAAAGTCAGAATAAATTATCTGATTTCTTGAAGTTCATGTTTTTCTTTCGTTCTCGCATATTTACGTCAATATAGTAAACAGAATTCATTCAGATAAGCATGATCATGTGCGAACTTTGAATCTTTACTTTTTTGTCGGTTTCATGAAGTTTTTTTTCATTCCGTGATTATGTCTTATCAAAATAACATTCGTAAGAGTGAGTTGTTGGATAGAGAAAAAAAACTGTCTTTGCGGTGTATTATTAGCAAATGTGCATAAATTTGATGCTTTTGTAGGTCAATCAGGTTCAGTATTTTCTTTTCAAACACAATTCTTTTTTTTAGAAAAAAAATCGGATGATGTTCTCCAATACAAACTTTATCACATTGCGTATTCGAAGCTAGAATTTGAAAAAAATTCAATATCTACTAACCTAGGGTTGTCATTAAAACAATGGTGGCAGATAAAATAACTCGGTACATAATAACAAACTAGCGTAACGGTTGGGTGAATGCAAACACAAAAAAGAGCAGTAGTACTACACTACTAATGTAATTATTTTGTGCGATGAATATAAGCTTATATTTTGTTTATGTATTACAATTAGTACTCCGTTGAGTATTTTGTTCAAACATCTGTTTTCTTCCACTTTTAGCAGCAAACTTTTGGAAAACTCATTTGCTTTTTAATGTGTGAAAATAAATGTTGGCTCAGTAAGGCAAAGAAATTACAATTAGATATGGAACACAAATATAAAATCTAGATTTTTGCTTTTTTCTACCGAAAAAATATTCCAAGCACACACGCAAATTTATACTTTTGTGGAATTTATGTCGATTGAATCTTCTAATCTTATAAATCTATATGTGTGGAGTTTATCTGAATTATTTGGTTTAGTTTATTGGGCAATGTCTGCTGCGAATTCTGAGGTATTTGAAGATGTGTGCTATCGATTTGCACTGTTTTCACATTGCTCGTCATTCGAGAGAATAATGGACACAATATCAAAAACCCATAACTAATCTTTGTATGAACTGAATCTTAATATTGGTACACCCTGTTCGTCCGAAAAATGATGTTTTTTCACTTATATTCAAATTACGAAAATTTGATTTGTATAATTTTAATTTATTCAATTTTCTTCACGAAAATGTCAACATGTTCAACTGAATTTCGGCGCAATGAATGAACTGAATTTTTGTTATTGAAATATATAATGTACTACTATACAAATAAAACGATAACTCATACTCTTATATATAGTTAAAAGTTGTAAAAAAATGAATACTCTGGTACAAGTGTGAGCATATGTGTTATGCGTGGCAATACTACAAATACATACGGTAATAAATCGGTTTACTAGTATTGGTTCTATAGTCGACTCACAGCAGAGTCTCTATACATTGAAACGATCATTTTTGTTCCACTTTACATTAAAACCATATCAATCGAGTGCGTCACTAACTTCATCCGCATGTGTATTCATCGTAGCAGGGAGGAGCATTCCACTTCATTAGGCAAAAATAACTTGATGTTTAGCTTTCGCAAAACTTTTTTGTAGTTGAACTTTCCAAAGTATACATGTATATGTAGCGTGAGATAATGCTTTCCGTACTTCATCACAATGAAGTTGGATCTGATACAAATCTGTTCTGTATATCTACTTTTCACCAGAGATGACCAAAGTTTTAAACGATTTGGATATGAATTTGATGATCCATGGACAATAAAGAAATTATTTTTCACATTTGTATTGCCGATTGTGGAATATGCTTCCCAAATTTGGAACCCATACACCGATGAAAAAATTGCACGAGTTGAATCGATCCAGAAGCAGTTTTTATTGTTTGCCCTGCGCAAAATGAAGTGGCCACACAGATTCAAGAAGCCGCCATACGAATGCCGACTGCTTGAATTACAAATGATTACGCTGGAAGAGCGGAGAAAGATAGCACAAATATCACTTGTCCACAATGTGATATGTGGAAATACTTCATCGAAATTCATATTGAGCGAAATAAGTTTTAAAACACCGCGACATTGAACAAGAAACTCAGATTTCCTTTCATTACCGACGCATCACAATTGCTATTCCAAGTTTGAACCTATCAATTATATGTTGAGTACATACAATGAATTTTATAAATACTTTGTTCCTATCAAACCGCCTAATTTACCAGATGAATGTAAAATTACTACTATTCCGAATTGTGATACTTATTTAATTGATTTTAACACAAGTACAAATACTGTAAAACAGAGAGTAGCTGATTATTTTAAGAGAAACAGAATTTGGAGAGAGTAAAGTCAAATAGAATTAATTATCCCATTGCAAATATTGTAAATATAACAAGATTTATTTATGCTAAATAAACCACCTCTGGCGAAGAAACGCTGTACGGTGCAGAATAATAATAATAATAATAATAATGACCAAAGTCATCGCTAAAGCGCACTCAAGTAGTTGTGTTGTTTTTTTCTACGTTATACTTTACCTTTTTGGCCAACAACAACTTTGTATCAATATATTGTGTAACAAAGAACAGAACCACAGTTATATTAGTAAAATATGAAGAAAAAATCCCCAAAAGTAGAAATTATTATTATTATTATTCTGCACCATACAGCGTTTCTTCGCCAGAGGTGGTTTATTTGATATAAATATTATTTTGTATATTTACATTATATAACATTAATTAAGTTGCTATATTTGCATAAAATTTATCACTCTCTCCA
>NW_022600401.1:0-2441 GCF_009176505.1 Sitodiplosis mosellana | reverse complement strand
TGTGTTCTTTGAAGTATATAATAAGAAGAGCGATTTTTATTTGTCATACAAAGTGTGAATTGTCATCTGTCAAACATTGAATAGCCCTAGAGGCCGGTTTATATCAACAATAACACTAATGAACGCCGTTCTCGCGCGAGCAAAACCGACTATACCCTCTTCAGATCTCAAAACCATATTCCGTTTGTCTGGGTTACGGTACGACTTAGTGCATTTAATTTTTTCTAAGGATTTTTCCGAAATTCAATGTTTTCTGTACACATAGGAGGCTGTAACTTTTTTGGTGGATCAGCTAGCACCAAAAATAAAATTGCTCTTTATAGTGGAAGAAAGTACCTTTCAAATGCGCTATAGATCATTAGGATCGATGCAGTGGTTAGAATTTTTAAAATGTAAACGCTGGAATTTACCCAAATATAATTAGAAAAAAAAAAAATCAGTGGGATTTTCAGCGTGCCACGACAATTTTGCACCGTAAGTACGCTAAAATACCGCTTCAGGCGCCTGAGTTAGCAAATTCAGCTCAGCTCAGGCCTACTCAGCAGTAAATATGCAATCTCTGGAATTTTATAAACGATAAATATGAGGTGTGACCGTTGAAACTAGTCGACTTCA
The DNA here is from genome assembly GCF_009176505.1 of Sitodiplosis mosellana. Classification (NCBI taxonomy): domain Eukaryota; kingdom Metazoa; phylum Arthropoda; class Insecta; order Diptera; family Cecidomyiidae; genus Sitodiplosis; species Sitodiplosis mosellana. The sequence continues at coordinate 1,826 of NW_022600401.1, read as the reverse complement.
TCACCTGCCGAATTGAATATACTCAAAATTGTGAATGATTTTTGCCAGTTTCAAATTTTTATCGTAAAGAGCATTCAATTTAGATAAATTTGGCCATAGTCAGATCTATCGTATATCCACAAATAAGAAAGTCTCAGCTGTACATAGGCGCTGACGAACGGTAAAAATCAAGAAAAATCAAAAATAAATGCAAGCCAATAACCATTTTCCGAATATCCAGTGGTCATGAAACTTTGGGAATCTAATTTTTTCGTCAATAACCGATGCCAAGCCAAATTTGAAGCCAATCTGATGGAAAATTGGGGAACCTCCCATACAAAAGTTTCGAAATTCATCTTATGAATAGCAGAATTTGCATGGGAGTCACCATTATTTCTTAACCGATTGGCTTAAGGAGGTGATATTGACAAAAAAGGGTAGAAAAATCAATCCAATTGGATTATTTTTCAAACCATAGTGAAGGTAGTGAAGGACTGAATGTAAGCATCTAGCATTTTCGATGCGATTCATAATGATGTGGAACGCAAAATTATCGACACGTGCACAGGTGGAATTGTAATTCCATCAATTGTTTGACATTGTTTTCTTGAAAAATGTGTGCGATAATATTTTGTGAGCTTCAATTAGAATTGTCTTTGTATGTGGATTGAATTATATCATTAATGTATTGCTGACGTGACCATACTCGAAAAGTATATAAGCAGATGCGCTCGATTCGTTTGTCAAACAGTTCGTCAATTTTCTTCAATTGACACGTTTACAGTACACTTTTGATAGTTCGAAGCTGGAAAAATGCTGGGTCAAAGATCTTTCATACTGCTGCTCGTTGGCTTGGTGGTATCGGAGGTGAGACGACAACAATTTTGGATCGAATCTTTTACATTTGATTCTTTTTGTGGACAATTTGTGATCATTCTTTCGAAACACATTTCATTAATGAAAAAATGTCCATTTTAAAGTTTTTCAATTGAAAAGAATCTTCCACTACAAAAAACGAATGAAAAACAGTTGAAAACCATTACAATCTCATCCATTGTTCCATTCCAATGTAATCACTTTGTTTTATTTCCACAGTTCCTGATCGTGGATGTGAGTGGAGCACCATCTGTGAGAAACGGTAAGATTGAAGCTACATTTCTTTATCTAGTTTCACTCACACAGCACACTGCGTCACTGTACGCAACAATTTCTTTCGATTCGCTTCACTGATTTTCTATTTTTCAACTTTTAGTAAACGAAAAAGACATAAATGGAGAGGCAGCTCTGCATAAAGCTGCTCAGACTGGTAATTTTGAGTATTTGTGTTTTAAAAAAATGTTTTGTTCAATCTACTTCTTTGGTCTGCATTATTTTTCAGGTAATGTGAAGGAAGCTCGAAAACTCATCGACCGTGGAGCCGAAGTTAATATTGAAAATAATTCGAAGCATACACCTCTTCATTTAGCTGCTTACCATGGTAATGTTGAATATTGATTTTCATTGAATAAACGATTGATTTTTTCATCGTAAAGTTCAAAACAAATTTTGGACCGATCCTTCTTAGACTACTTTTTGACGAAAAATTCGAAAATGCAATCGTTTTTGGTCAAAAAGTAGGTGCTCTGCCTTGATTTGGGCAGTTGTGGTGTGATTGTGTTATTTTTTGACCCTTTTTCGTCAATATTACCTCCCTAATGCCAATTCTGTGCCATATAAGTGAAACCTGTTATATGCCAAATAAAACTAGAGAGCAAGTGCTACATTATAGAAAAACACCGCACTTGCGCTGGTTATAGTTTCCCTAACATATTTCGATTTTTTTCAGAAAAAGTGTTTTTCAACAAAAT
>NW_022600400.1:0-4852 GCF_009176505.1 Sitodiplosis mosellana | reverse complement strand
TCAACTTCTTGTTAACAATGGAGCCAGTGTTACTGTTAAAGACAATTATTATCAGACACCGTATCAAATAGCTGCTTCTAGTGACTTACGAAATGAAAGTAATGTTGAACAATTCTGTTTAGAAAAAATGTGATTCAAACTGTATCGATTCTTTTTCCCAGATTACAAGAAGGTTGCTGACTATCTTAAGCTGATTGAAGAGAAAAGGCACAACGAACATAAGTTAAATCAATTGAAAAATCCTATGTAGTCCTTTGAGTTCCGTATTTGATTTTCATGTAGAATATTAATTGACGGCCCGAGAAGAAGAACCTTTCCTACAAAACCTGTGCACAGAACATAAACACAGAAATTTTTTAGTCAAAAGGCGAACAGCAAATTTGCGAGCGCAAAAACCTAATAAATTTACAGCGAGCGCAAAAGTATAACAAGCCTACTAGCATGCAAACTCCGTATAAGTAGACCTGTTATGCTTTTGCGCTCGCTGTAAATATATTAGGTTTTTGCGCTCGCAAATTTGTTGTTCGCCTTTTGACTAAAAAATTTCTGTGTTTGTGTTCTGCGCACAGGTTTTGTAGGAAAGTTTTTTCTTCTCAGGCCGTCAATTTCAGTAAATTTTTGTCGAACTTTAACCACACCAATCTTGCTGCTTTGTTGTACTTTCGGTTTTGACATTGTGTCAAAAAAAGCACCTCAAGTTTTATGTGTTTTAAATTACTAACGGTATAGATATTGAGTAGAATTTTTTTTTCTTGGATTTGTGCAACCTCAACAAATATCTATGCTAAATTTGGACGCGATATTTGTGAGTGATACGCAACAAGAAACCATTGGCGATGTTAGTTTTTGTGCTTAAATCAAATGAAAATTGCACAGTCAAACGAATCAATGCAGTTGAGGTATCACATTCAAATTGGATGTTCGTTAAGGTAGTGCCAATCCAGTGAAAGAATACTTTACCCCAAACCTAAGCCGCAAACGATCTGCATGAAAATGCCAATCACTTTTTTTTTGACAGAATGTAAATATAGATCAAATGCAGTAAATAATAAAAATGAATCAAAGTTATGATCAGATTTGAAGTGACTCTTGTTCACTTTCAACGGGAAAAAGTCGTAAAAAAATGAAAATATTTAACAATACAGTATGAAACTATTTACATTGACTGTTTGCAAATGAAAAGAAACTCTCCGAATAGGGATTCCGTCTTCGGTATATGAAATAACAAGTTTTTCAGTATTTGAAATGATTTCCCGTGCTTTCCAACATATAGCACATTTGTTAAGAAAAAAGCTTGCCTTGCGAATTTAGATGATTTTGTCATTTTTAATACGCGTTTTGTCCATAGAAGTTTTTGGAGGTTTTTAGATGTTTTTGTCATTTTTTCAGAAATTGTGAATATAGACGATTTTGACAATTTCCACAACGATTTTGTCATTAAAAAAATTGTCAGAATTATAGATGATTTTGTCATGTTTTCGAAAAAAAATAGACGATTTTGTTACATTTTTAGATGGTTTTGTCATAGACGTTTTTGTCATTTCATTAGACGATTTTGTCAATTTTATAGACGTTTTTGTAAGCAGCCCTTAAAATTAAAAAATAAAAATAAATCAGTGAAGTGGATCAAAGGAAAATGTCTTACATCCGCGAATCCGCGAGATGAACTTTTCACGCTCTTGTGTAGAAAGACAGCGAAATGAGTGTTCAGCAAGGAGGACTTCTTCAATTCTACAGAAAAAATAAGGTAACTTATGTCGAGAACCCATAAAATAACCCATAAATTGAGCCTATTTTTTAAAATATAAATCCCGAATTCAGCCAGAAAATTTTCATTTTTCTTTTATTGAAGCGAATATTTCACGTTACACTAGAAAAAAACGATTCCGTATTGGTGTAGTATTTGGAAAAGAACAACAATACCGTCAGAGACAAATGCTAATTTCGAACTGATAATTATTTGATAATAACACAATGACGATTGGAATGGATGATTCAACGCGTTGTTTTTTTCTTAATCTAATTAAACGTCAAACGAATGTTAAATGTAACGTTAGATTTTGTATTTTCTAAAATGCAACAAATTCGTCATGAATGGTTTGAATCAATTGAGTTTTGGTTATTTTGGGCTGGATTCTTTGTTAGATTGATGGAAAATGCATCAAACGGTGCTTTGTATGTCGAATAGTGAGAATGAAACATTGAAAAGAAATTTAGCTTCAATCTTACCTTTTGTCATGGCTCCCTTTACTTTGTCAACCAACCCATATCCACCACCACATTCAATTTGCTTCAAGTTGAAAAATAGGAACGCATAAATGGTACTTAGTTTGGAATAACCAAATTGAATGAATTGAAATGTAAAATTAATGGATTTTTTAAACAAAAAAAAAACATTTGCCAATATAAAATTCGATATTGCTTTAAATTTGGGGTAATGAATTGCGTGGTATTTTTTTGGTTTTCCTTCGTTTTCGAAAAGTCAATTTGTATGGAAAATGAAAAAATACTCTTCATGTCATCAATCGACACAACACAAAAAATATACAGAAAAAATTGTAAGTTACCATGAATCGGTCTCCCAAAATCGCAACCAAAATCAAACCAACTAAACGGAGAGAAAATATTTTGAATAAAATACAATGAGTGACTGAAATCTCAAGTATTGTCGAAAATGAAAATTTAAAAAAAATAAAGGAAAGAAAGAACTAAAAAGAGACTCACCCATCAATTGCTTAGACATGTTTATTGTCGTATCACTTGAACAATAATTAAATTTCCATGAAATTCGGTGCCTCATTTATAGTCAACAATTAGATATTGTAGACTTGTCATCGTTATGACACGTACAGCAAAACAAAATTTCTTATGACTGAATTAGAAAACAATTTATTCAGAAAAAATAAAATGTTTTCCGTTCGAGCTTCTTGTGTCAGTTCTCACCTTCTGTCTATTTGCTTATTTGTTGATGTTTGGAATGCACAGGCGCGGCTGTGTAGATATGTAAATGAACAATATTCGCTTGAAATTTTACACGTGAACAACAAGTTCCTACCACTATAAACGTCAGCGATCAACATCAACAGAGACACTATAGCACATAGCATTAAAAGCACTATTGCTTCACTCTTTGTACACACTTTGACATCACTTATGCTTTGGCGCGCGTCGTACGTTTTTCAAACGTTTATGTTTGATTCAAGTATTTCACCGATTTCACCGAATTTTCTTACTCAATATCAATATATTCATTCTTACTTGGAAGTTTTTTTTTTATTGCAATGATGTTTTAAAATATATTTTGTCGAGAAATATTTTTTTTTGCAATTTCCAAAATTAAATGAAATCAAACATGAAACGCATTCATAGCGAAATGCATATGTATTAGTTTGTACTTATTCATTATAATTAATGTGCACAGATTTTTATCACGAAAAACGAGGACGTTTTCTCGATTAAGAAAAAAGGGGGAACGTTTTCAATTTTTGGAATTTCATGAATAATAGGGTGGGGTACTGAATTTTGATTATTATCATTCACTTTTTAGAAAGGACTGTCACAAGTTTTTCGGAGAACGAAATATGTTTCAACAACATTTTATCGACTGTTTTGATTATCGAATGGATACATTTTTACTCTTATTCTTGCTGCTTAGTGCTTACACTGTCTTTGTTATTGCGAATGGCCTTAAAGAGAATTGCCATATAAGACAAGGAAAATTTTGTCAAATAAATAATACTAAAATAATCGCAGAAAAAATCATGTGCTTATTTTCAAGGGCAGAAAAGAATTAAGGGCTGTTAAATTTGAATGAAAATGATGAGCTATTTATTTTGAAAAAAAAATTCGATTTAGTCTCTAATTTTTTCTCCTATTTTCAGTGTTTTTTAAATTAATTTTTGAAATTTATTCAACCGGTAAAAACGAGGACATTTTAACTAATTTCGAAAAACTCCGAGGACGCGAGGACAGCTATCAAAAACGAGGACTGTCCTCCTGAAACGAGGACCTCTGTGCACATTAATTATAATGTATTAAGATAGGACGCTAGCACGGCCTGACAAGTTCCAATGAGGAACAATTTGTTATTGATAGGGGAAGTGTGGTAGGGGAAGTACGTAGGGGAAGTGTGGTAGAATCGATATGGAGTGTTGACTTTGAGGAAATAACTCCTTTACTTTTGTTTGAAAAGTGTGCGATTAAACACATTCCAGGTGTTAGACCATTGTGGAGCACGTGGGGTAGTGAGAAGAGTAAAAGAAAAACATATCTAATGTGCTTATTAATTGATTATAGTGTAGGCTCAGTGTATATTGCTTATCAAATAGTGTCATTTTAATGGCGTCTCTATGACGTCTGGTTGGGTAGTTATGGCTTCTCAAGTGATGACTAGTGCCAAAATCGTGAAAAAATCAACATGTCATCACTTGTAGAGAGATAACTTTCCAACTAGACGTTATAAGTGGATCGCATTGAGCTCATTTTTTAGCTGTGATCATCAGCTTTGATATGGGATATATCCAATCCTGAAATATTACTGTTTCCATGACTTAATTTGGCTTAATTTGGCCACCAAAGGCCAAATTGTTCCAAAACCCGAATTTTTTTGACAAATGAGTGAATTTTTTCATTAAATTAGCTAAAAAATTCGTTCAAGTTATCTGCAGAGACACTTTTATGAAAATTAAAGCGAATAATATGGAAATATATATAGTTATTTGCAAGTAATCGGCCAAAAACTTGAACAGAATGGCCATTTCTGGTAAAAAAAAGCGATTTTCAGTCGAAATAATGGTTAAAACGTGATATTTCATAAGATATGGCCTAAAATCTGCATGTACCATATTGAGAA
>NW_022600399.1:0-3053 GCF_009176505.1 Sitodiplosis mosellana | reverse complement strand
GAGATAAGAGATAACTGTCTTCAACTTAGTTATAGAGGACGTCGAGTACTACAACTCTGCCGAAGATACCATGTAGTTATCTCTTATCAGTTGCGCGAAAACCGTGAAGATCGCAGAGGCTAGACGGTACTACAACATACTCTACTTTAACGTCAACAGAATCATCAGAAAACATACTCGCCGTTTCAAAAATATAAATCGAAGAAAAAACATACTCCACTCTCAATCTCACCCATAGAAATGTTATTGCTGTTGTTGCTGCTGCTGTTGTTGTTGTCGTATCAAGTGATAAGTTATCAGTGGCTGAAAAAAAATACTGGTATAAAATGTGTACGCTTAGAATTGAATCAGCTCATTTGAGTCAGCTTATAAACCGAGCACTGAACACTTTTCAGTGGTTTATGCGGGTCGTCGGTCGCTTCGACTGATAACATTTTTGAATATTTTATGTGGAACGCATTACTTTTTGACTTTATTTAATCTTTTTTTTATGTCGGAAATGTCAGAGTTGTGAATAAAATGTTGACTCAAAATTAGTGAATGTTCTAGAAACAACAATGATACTAATTATAGAATTGATTATTATTATTCTTCGTAAATTTCAGCATTTATTTCTTGCTCATTTTAAAATTATGCAATTTTTCTTATTTTCTGTGTATATTTTTCTAGAACAGCTGTTTATTTCCTGTGTGTATTTGCGTTGAATGTGTTGACCAATCACCTTTTAATCTGACTGATTTTTTGGGAGAATTTTTTTGCAAATAACTGATTACTTGTTTCTCTCTATATGGATTATAATACAATTGTGGTTTGGGAAGAACGGAATTGATATAAAATTTGATCGAATATGATAGCAGTGACTGTGATTTATTATCACGATTGATGAGTATTTTGCAAATGTAGAACATCACCTGATTTCATGATAATTCATCATTCAAGTACTTGAAGCCTTTTCTAGTCCTTTTACTGGAGCAAATGACGATGTGGTGACGCCTTGGGCAACACGTGGAGGTAGGTTCCTAGAATCTTGTGCGAATGACGAGAATTCGGAATGTGATCATTGGCAAAGGTTTAGATATAATGAATCAGATGAGTCTCTGTCTTCGAAATATAATGAAGGAAATACGTATTGTTATAGCAATCGACTATATTGAAGTTATATAAAGATAAATGAATAATTTATTTTTATTTTTTTTAATGCAATCCAGAATTCAGATGTGAATTCAGCAGAGTGCAACTGAACAGCCAAGTGTTCGAGTTAATGATGTTCATCGGATAATTAATGAAATGGATGACATTATGGAGATTACGCTAGTCTCCTAATGTGACTCACATTCGAAAATGAACACTTTTTCCTTCAATACCACGAGAAAATAGCTAAAGCATAAGCAAATTGGAGTTTTGTATTTGAGCAAGGTTGTAAATTGGGTTCTATAAATTAGATCAAATGCAATGTGATCGAATTTGTCTGTGAATAAATAAATATTTTATCACAATATTCATTAGCAAACGCCATTAGAAAATTACACCATTAAAAGAAAATTCAAATTGAGTTGATTCGATTCACCTGAGTAAAGAAAATTGGTTGTGTAATGGGCTGTTTTTAATGCATGATTCTAGCTTTTATCTTTTATCGATGCACTGACAGTAATAAAATAAAATTTCGAGTCCGTAGGACGAGTCAGTTAGTTTTCCTTTGTCTTCGCTTAGTGCTCCAACATTTGCACTCGATTTGCATCAATTGTCCTTCGGTTTTTATGTATTATCCTTATTCGGTGTGAAAATAAACTAGAATATCAAGGAAGATATATACAAAAAGGAAGACATAAACATTTCGCTTCGCTCCATATAGGAAAATACGACGATCCAAAATGAAGTTTATTCTGGTGCTGTCTTTGTGCATTTGGGCTGTTTTATCTAATCAATTGGCAGATTTCCGAGATAACAATTATGGACCAAACGGTCCAGATAGCCGTGAAGATGGACGTGATGGACCTGATGGACGTGGTGGTCCCGATGGCCTGGATGGACAACATGGTCCTCCAGATAGATCTGACAGACTCGAAAGAATCTATGGCAAAAACAAACCTGAAATTATACCATTATTGCACATCGCGGCCAGAACAGGTAATCCACAAATATTTCACACAACTCATGTTTCTATTTAAAAATTTCTCAAAATTAAAAATTCTTTTTCAATCGATGCAGGAGACGTTGAAAAGGTTAAAAAGTTGCTCATATCAAATGTGACTGATGTGAATAGCAGGGATAAATTGAAAAACACACCACTTCATGATGCGGCTAGACTGGGTAAAACTTCTTCTTTTCGTATTAAGAATATGCCGAAATTTTAAACTTTTTCATTAAATGGCCTTCAAGGCCACTTCGACGTCGTGAAACTTCTCATTGAATGGGGTGCCGACGTAAACGCTGTGAATGCCGAAGAAAAAGAGAGCGTACTTCATTTTGCTGTCTCTAGTGGTAAGTGTTGATGCTGTTTATTTGCAATCAATTTACATTTGAATTGGTTCATCCACTTAGGTTCAATAAAAATTGTTCGATATCTCATTCAACATGGAGCCAGGCTGAATGCTGTGAATCAATTAGGCGACAATGCACTGCATTTCTCTTCGTCCAGAGGTATTTTTTCGGAAATAGATGCGATTTTGAACGTTGAACAACTGTTGTTGATTGTTTTTACTTTCATTACTATACTTTGATATAGTAATGCAAAAAAATGTCGTTCAATTTTAACAAAAAAATGGTATTTCAGGCTACAACAGGATCGTTAATTTTCTTATTTCAAATGGAACCGATGTCAATGCGAAGAATAAACGCGGCGAAACTCCACTTTTCATGGCAACTGAACATGAATACGTAGAAACAATGAAAATTTTGCTCGCAAACGGAGCTGATGTTGACATGCGAGATGATAAGGGCAGAACACCATTGCATATGATTAGCGGTCAAAGTAATTGCACAATAATTTTGTGATGAAACAGATAACGGAGTAATTTGTTTGATTGTTCGGTCTATTAGATGGTGAAGCAGTC
>NW_022600398.1:0-23807 GCF_009176505.1 Sitodiplosis mosellana | reverse complement strand
TAGTTTGGTCTGTAACTTTTCGAATTTGTTAAGAAATTTGAAATCTATTAAAAATGAAATTTCAATGCCGGTCCTAATTAAATTTCCATGACTGTATAGATGCGAAAGGTTTCATTCAAAACGACACTGCAGACAAAAAAAATCTATCAAAACGGAACACCGCAAAGCGAAATACTTAAAACGACACATACTATGTTTCATTCTTACGGATTTCTTTTCCATGTTCCACTTTAATGGATTGTTTGATTTTTGTTTCGTATCTATGTATCGAGCGAAAAAAGTATCGCTTTCATTGCAAGTCCCCCATATATGTACGTAAAATTTCTTAGAAAAATTAAACTCCAAGCACTTCAGATGGGCCACTGATTGAAATAAAAAAATTTCAGAGCTACCGGTTACAAAAAATATGTTATTCTATTAAAAATTCCAGCGCCAAAAAGTCGGGGGAAGTTAAGCACCAACCGTTTCTTGAAAAATAAATTGTTCTCTTATGTTTTCTTTGCAGAAATTATATAAATCTTCACTTTGACATGCGTGTAATGATTTTAATTGTGAAACGACTACAACTCAAGGTGAAGCTATCTAAACAACACAAATGTTCAAATGGTCTCTACTTGCATAAATGAGCCGAATCAATAAAAAAAAAATTGGACAAAAATAGCGATTGAATCGCAATAGAATGGCATCCGGATTTTTGTGCTGGAACCCAATAGAATAGTTTGAAAAGTCCAAGAATTCCACAGAATATTGGTATTTTTGAACCCTTCACTCCAAACAATTTTATTGGGCTTCAAATGATAAAAGTAACTAAGTAGTGACCTGAAATTTGAGTGTAAAATTATGCAAATCATAACCGTTATTCAGATTTGGAGTCGTTATTCAGATTTGGAGTTGCATTTTCACATTCAGAACTACCGGCTATTTCAATCACTGGGATGGGCATTTAACCACTAGCAATTTGTGATGATATTTTAAATACAACATGACACGTAGTCAGTCCCGGTCCAAATCCGAATTAACCGTCAAAATTAATTTCCAACTAAAGTCATTCTGTTTCTAGTTTTATTGCCTGTATTTTTTCAAGCCTATTACTAATCCATACGAATTATTTTTCATTAAAAGTATCGCTATGTATCTACAAAAACCACCAGCTGCAATATTTTTCAATAGGAAATATGAAACACCGTCATTTCCAAATGATTTCTTGGAACAACTATATATTGAACGTTTCTCAAATAATTGAGTCAGTTTCCTAACTTTAAAACGTTATTCCATTCAATTCAACATTCAAAAAAATTTGATTAAAATTAGTGTAATCAGTATAAAACTGCCGGTAAGTTTATTGCTAGAATTATCAGCCGTTTCCGTCACACTTTGAATTGGTTGACTATTGATGGTATTTCCGTCTACAGCAATTGGAGTTTCAGTTTCAATGGCATGCGAATCAGGTTCGATTTTGCCATAATTACATCCACTTTGATTGCATTTCTTACACAGAACTCCTTTTTTGTCACACAGAAAGCGATAGGTGTCAAGGTCACTAATACAACCTCGATGCACGGTATGATCTAAAAAACGATGGTATTAGCAAAACACAATACTTTAAAATGTTCATTAATTTCCTTACCGTAGTTCATCAATGTATAACACTGATCAAGTTCAGAGTAAAATTGGCATGGCCCCGCGGTGATGTTAGAATTCTTTGAGATATTTCCACATTCTTCGTTGCCGCTGCATTGATAGCACTGCAAACGTTGTGGGGGTAATACTATTCCATTACATTTATCACTTGAGCAAATTTCCAGTTCATTTTTGACTGTTTTCTCATTTGTTACAATATTTTCCGTACAGTTTCGATATGTGTATCCATTTTCAATGCCAGTTACACATGAACTTAGATAATTCAAGCAGGACGATGTATGTGTTGAGTCTGAGGCTTTTGCACAATAAGGATCATTCCTACTATTGCACACATAACAGGTCTTATAGTTTTTGGCTGTGTTGCAATTTCTTCCAAAGCAACTCTTGCATGTATCAGACTGTTTGTAGCATTCATGTTGATGCTTTGTATCCAAATCTTCCAAACATCCACGTCTGAACGTATCACCATGTTTGTGTAAGTAGCAACCAGCTGATTTGTTAGCCTTTACCGAACAAATTCTCGGAATCATTGATGCTGGATCATCGCGGCAACGGACATCATTACTTGAATCACATTCAATACATGTATCAGTTAGATTGTGGTTATTACAGGCACTTCCATCGTCATTTTTACATGTTTGACATTTGGCCTGCATGTAAGTCGCTATACAATCGGACAACAATTCTGGATTCATTTCCTCCAAACATCCTCGCCGTACGAAATTGTTTCGTGTGAATACAAAGCACTCATCGTCATAAGTCTGACAAGTTTTAATTGAAGCCTTGCCATGGTGTTCAATACAATTCGGGTCCGATGCTGAATTACATGTCATACATTGTGTAAAAGCACTCTTCGAATTGCATTTGTTTCCAAGACAGGTTTTGCAAGTGGTACTGTTTCGCTGGCATTCGTGTTTTTGCTCTGCATACAAACTACTCACACATCCTATTTTTTGTGTGTAGAAAATATAGTAAATTAGAATACGTACGAAACAGTTGTATAAAATTACCTCTTATATGGTGACCATCGGCACCTATGTGATGATAGCATCCTTCTGGACCAGCAGAAAGCGGACATGCCTGATTAGCAAAATGTGTTGCATTCGTTTGACACGCTGGATCTGTCGCAGAGTCGCAAGTAATGCACATTTCCGCGTGGATATTTTCACCATTGCAATCGGACAAACGTGAACATTTTGAGCATTTGCCTGATGTACAACTCTCCTCTGGCATATCTTCACCCAGGCAACCACGAGAAACGGTATTGTTTTCAACATTTATGAAACATTCAGCTAAGTGATTTTGACACAATTTTGTCATGGTATCTGGGACATTGCTTTTACAATTCTCGCCATCCACATTTGTGTCGCAAACGTAACAAGATTGAAACTTCATTTCCAAATTGCAATTATTACCAACACATGTTTTACACTTTGATCCTTCTTTGAGACAGATTTCGCGCTCATCTTCATCAAGATCAGACAGACAGCCTCGTTGGATATTGGACAAGCTGGCCTTTCGGAGATAACACCCTCTTGGCTCTACTGACCGTTGGCATGTTCTGCTCATTTTTTCATTAAGCTCATGCGTGCAATTCAAATCGGTCTCAGTTTGGCAGTCAATACAGGATTCGTCACGGACTTCTATATTATTACAATCGTCTCTGTCTAAACACAATTGGCATGTATATTTATCTTTGCAGTCATCGATTAGGTTAATTCCTTCACTGAAAAGCGATTGGATAGATTCTTTCAAACAACCTCTGCGCACAGTTGTCTGATTGGCAATGTGAACAAAACAGGAGTCTGACACATATTCGCATTCATGTGAGATATAATTCCCTTCCTTCTCCACACTTGATATTGATTTCACGTCTTTACATTTGATGCAAGATATAGCATATGCTGAATAGAAATCAACATAATTGTGGAAATTAGTATAAATTTGCTCATATTTTACACCTCATGTTGTCTAAACAACATTATTTTAAAATCCAGATTATTCACAATAAAAATCACTCACCGATATAGGAAAAACCACTGGAAACAAAAAGAATAAAAAATATCTTTGAATCCATTTTTTAACAATGGATTTCGTCAATCGAAACCAGTCACAAACAATCAATATGATTATTAGTGAGCTTTGAATTTGTCCAATTTTATATACTGTAGCAAAGCAAAGTTGTTAACTGTGGATAGAATGCTTTGCATCGATAACAAACAATGTGACAAATTGTTACAATGGGATACTTTTGAAATTTCACTCAAAGGCAAATACTAATGACAAAACGAGAGGAACATTTGTCATTTGGAACGTATTTTTATTTTAAATGATCACTTTTTCACCTATAAAACGACTTTTATTCGTCCTCTTTGCTCAAAATATATCTGTCGCCATTCAATAGAAATCGTTATTACGTAAGAATCCGAAACAGAAACAATTAGAAAATTGCGTTTCAACAATGTTGTCGATATTTTATTGATAACGATAAACAAACACATTTATTGGAACATTTTGTTTCAAGATTTGAATTAAGATTCTGAGGCGTCGTCATTGAACCCAAACAAAAAAGAGAAACAATGCGATAATGACGTAATTTGATGAAAATCGCACACTTGAACTGGGTACTTGACTGTTCCAATTGTGTCCACTGCATAATGTGCACCGTTTATCGAGTTGACATGACCCAAGCTTACTCACATCCAGATACTCCTCACAACCCCTTGTGATAATGTCATCTACAAAATCAGTCAGCATTTTGTGTACAAAACATGGATATCATGGTAACGTCAAAAGTGTTTTTGGGATCATTCCGGTATCAGCTTAAATGGAAATGATTTTAGCGTTCAATGATTGTCAATGTCCCAATCTCTGTGAAACAATAGGCCATTGGTAGGTAATATAGTATTGACTCAATACCCTTGAATTTTTTTTATAAAAATCGAATGAAAATATTGGTTTGCGACCATAATCGATTTTGAATTTTTTGCGTAGAGCTACCAATAATTCCTATCAAAACCTTCTTGAGATATATTCACAAAACCTTTGATAGCTAGAAACCGAATTTTTATATCTTCCTATTCAAAACGTTCGTGGTCTCCGCTCCAAATCGAAAAAATTCTACTGCAATTCATCAGCTACTGAATATACCATCATTTCGCTGACGGAGACATGGCTTACCAGTGGCCATAATTCTTCTGAATATTTCGATGAAACATACAATGTGTTCAGAAAGGATCGCTGTGAAACAAATTCAATTTACGAAAGAGGTGGCGGAGTGTTAATTGCAGTTCGCTCTCATCTCATTTGCAATGACATCGTATTGACTGGTACAGCCAACATCGAATGTGTATGTGTAAAAATTCAAACAGCTAACAACTCCTATGTGTTCATTTACAACGCATACATTCCACCACGCTCGGATGAAAATGTTTACATCGCTCACTTTCGTGCGATACGCGCTCTGTACGACATGTCAAACCAAAAGGACACAATTATACTGACTGGCGATTTCAACATTCCAAATTCAAATTGGGTTCCGGATGAAACCGAGACGAATGTACTTCTACCAGCATTTATTGCACCAAAATTCGCAGCTGATTTCATCGACGATGTTCTAAATCTCGGGTTGCAGCAAGTCAACTATATTCGGAATCCAGGAAACAACCTGCTTGATTTGGTATTCACCAACGATTCAACCAGTCTTGAGATCTCAAGTCCTTCACCGCTGATCGACATTGACAATTATCATTTGCCCATTTTAATATCATTCGAATGGCATCTGCCCAGTACGTCAACGACTCCGAACTCTACGTTCATTTTCAAAAAAGCTGATTATGTCTCGATCAACCGATTCCTTGATAGTGTCAACATTGAGATGCACTTTCAATCGAAATCGCTGGATGAAAAAGTCTCATTCTTGAATAACGTGATTCATGAAGCCATTAATCAGTTTGTACCTAAATCAGTCAACAGATTTGATGCAAACTGTCCATGGAAAACCAAAGAACTACGCAGATTGAAGAATAAACGAAATAAGGAATGGATCAGATCAGGTGACAGCATTGACTACCGTAATGCTCTAGACGAATTTAATTCATTGAATACACAACTGTACAATGACTACGTCAAGAAAATGTCATCGTCTTTGAGCACAAATCCAGCGTCATTTTGGCAATTTGTTAATTCAAAGAGAAAAAATGCAAATACACCCCAACTCCTTCGTTATGGTGAAAAAGAAACAACAAACACACATGAGCAGTCGAAATTGTTTGCCGAATTCTTCAGCACGAACTTCCATGATTCATCGCGTTAAAATATCAACAACAACCAAATGAATGACCGTCACACTACAACGAACGTTTTATTTGATCTTGACGAGCATTTTGTCTTTGATGAGCTCATGAAAATCGACACAACTAAAGGAATTGGACCGGATGGTATTCACTCTTTGCTACTTCGAAATTGCTCGGCATTACTCTACAAACCACTATCGATTATTTTCAACGAATCACTTGCATTATCAGCGTTCCCCACTGCTTGGAAACGATACAGTGTCAGTCCTGTCTTCAAGAAGGGCTCAAAATCGAACATTGAGAATTACCGTTGTATTGCTAAGTTGCCTACCATTGCTAAATTCTTCGAAAAACTGGTAAACATCAAACTCATCAAATTGATTGACACTCAAATAATTCCGCAGCAACACGGATTTATGAAACATCGCTCAACGACAACGAATCTCATGGAATTCACCCACTACGTGATTAAGAACCATGGTCAAGTTGATGTGCTCTATACCGACTTCAGCAAAGCCTTTGATCGGGTGAATCATCGCATTTTGATATCGAAACTTAAGAAATTCAACCTTCCGCTAAATCTTGTCAACTGGATCGAATAGTACATCACCGATAGACGACAATTTGTGTTATATGAACATCAACAATCTGACGATTTTGTAGTTAACTCCGGAGTTCCACAAGGAAGCCACATAGGACCGACATTGTTTTTGCTGTTCATTAATGATATAGCGACGAAGCTGGGCCCTGATGTTTTCATTTCACTATTTGCTGATGATCTCAAAATTGCAACGATTATAAATTCACCTGATGACATCAATAAACTTCAATCGGCAATAAACGAACTCAAAATATGGTGTATTGAAAACGATCTACACCTCAACTTTGATAAATGTGCAATCATGTCAATCTCAAATCGTCAGACTGTGAACATCGTAATTGGTAAATACTTTTATGGTGCCCATGAATTTCGTAGAGTCAGCGAACAGAGGGATCTCGGTGTACTCATTGACTCAAAATTGAACTTTATCGAACACATTAACGCCATCACTGCTAAAGCAGCGTCAACTCTGGGTTTCATCAATCGATTTTGCTATGAGTTCAGAGATATTTGCACACTCAAGTCACTCTACTATGCTTTGGTTCAATCGGTACTGGAGTATTGCAGTGTGGTTTGGCTCCCGTTCTACGAATGCCACAAAGGAAAAATTGAAAGTATTCTCATTCAATTTACAATGTTTGCGTTGAGAGAATATCAAAATGCAGCGAACAACTACACGATTTCGAGCTACGATCAACGGCTGTCAAAACTTGACATGCAATCGCTACAAAGACGACGCATCAACGCTTCAATGATGTTCTTCTACGATCTCATCAATGATATTATTCATTGCCCGCGCCTAAAAAACTTCGTCACCCAGAATACAAACGCAAGGAATACACGAATTTCAGATTTATTTAAAATTGTCGACCAGCGATTGAGTATCACGAAAACCGCCCCTATCAACCAAATGTGTTCATACTCAAACTTGATTAAACCATTGTTTCAACAATCGTCTTCACGCAACAACTTTAAATCGTCACTCAAAAAGATTCCTGATAATGTCTTCAGGCTAAAGTCATTAGCTAATACCTACAGCACGCATTTTTTTCCTAACCAAATGTGATTTACGCTATAAGCAGAAAAATATATATTTTTTAATCATTCCATTTGTTGCTATTGCTAACATTTAAGAGTTGATTAAAATCACGTCAAATTTGTGTGAGCGATCAAAATGAACTGAATTTTATTAAGTTGTTAATTTTGAACAGTTATTCCAAAAATGCTTAATTGCTAGATATGGTTCGTTGCCTTTAATTTCGAATATTGAACTTTGTTTTTTTTTAATGAAAAGTGCTGAAATGCCAATTGATTGGACTTTATATGAATTTAAACAAATGCCAATTTGATTGGACTTTGTATGAACAATATGCTGAATTTAACAATATGTTCTTGAACATTCTCCCGGGCCAAACTTTGATATAAACAAACAAATTTAATAACAATTTAGAATTTTAAACAAGATTTTGATTTACAATGAGAAAAAAAAAAAGTATTGATTTCGTGATTAAAATTTCATTCATCCGATTTAAACGAAAATGTCATATTGAAAGAGAAAGGAAAAGAATCTTATTTAATGTTATTTTTCCCATGGCATTATGATCGATACGTTGTTTTTAGCACGATGTTCTACGGATGTGTGTCTCATTCCTCGGGGTACTAGTGCCTGTCCGTTTTTTGTATCGTGAAATTTGATTTCCTTTTTATCTACAATCGTAGCTTCGGCTGTTGTGCTGGTTGATTGTATTTGTTGCCTACAGTGGTTCTCGGATTTTACTGAACGTAAGCGCTTTTTTGATTGTAGTTGGTTTACGCAGTGCATACAACCGCATTTTGCCAGACGTTTCAATGTTTTTTTGTTTTTGTTGCGTTTGTGCGATCTCCACCAGTTCATGACGATGTGGATGATCATGTTCGTACAAATATTTAATGCTATGTAAATTTTGAGCGTTGTTTTTGCTTCTGACACGCTATCGTCGATTCTTTCGATACTTGTGATTGTATCGTTCGTCAATTTTGTTATTCTTTCTTGCATTTGCCTGTCTTCGGCTTCCAGTTTGTCAACGTATTGTCCGGCTATCCAAAACCCAGAACTAGGTAATGGAGCTGCATTTGCCGCTGGACAATACATTGAAATGGCCATTGCGAAAATTAACATAGCCGACGTTGCGAGTTTTCGTATTTGTTTTGAGAATTTGAGTACACATGCGATGAATGTTAAACACATACATACTCCGATGATCGTTGTCGTTGTTGTTTCAATGGATTTTGCGGACGTAGTTGCATTTACTGGCGTTATTGTCATTGCGGTGGTCAGTAATGCCGTAATTGAAGATGTACCCATATTTTGAGTACGGTTGGTAGATTTTTTTAAATCATTTTCAATCGTTGATGAGTTTGGTATTTCGTTGGCATCGTCGATCGGAAGTGGAGCCAACTTTGTTAATGGACGTGTCAAAGTATTGTGCGATGTTTTTATCGTTGCCCAATGAACACATGTAATGCTAAATGTTTGAATTTTGTGCATATTTTAATGTAATGCTAAATGTAGCACTAAAAGTGCAAAAATTGTGTGATTTTTAGATAAAATTTTGTTTCTGGGCACAATATGTGTAAAAATTGTGCAAGATTTGGGAAAAAATTTACTATGCACAATAATTGCACGTGTTTGGCTCATTGGGTGCCACTCTTATCAGTCCGTCTTGGCCCGGATGTACTTTAATGACTCGGCCCATGGGCCATTGGCCCACGGGTGATGACTGATCGTTTAAAAGCACAATGTCGTTTTCTTTTATGGCATTTTCAATCGTTTGCCATTTTTTCGTTGCTGCAGCGTATGTAAATATTCACACTGCCATCTTTTCCAGAACTCACGTACCGTTTGTTGTACCTTTTTCCAGCGGTCGAGATAACTGATCTTGCATTCATCCAAGTTTTCGCTGGCGATTGCTGTTGGGTGTGAGTTTATAAGGAAGTGTGCAGGCGTCAACACTTGGATGTCGTTTACATCACACGAAATTGGAGTCAGAGGTCTTGAATTAACTGCCGACTCAATTTGCGCTAGAATCGTCGTTAACTCTTCGAATGTGAATTTTTGTTCTCCCATCACTTTCATTAGATGCATTTTTACTGTTTTTACGCCAGCTTCTACCAGGCCGTTGAAATGTGGTGAGAATTTCCATGTTATTCTCTGTGTTGACAATTCGTTTGAAATTCGCGTGTTGAATTCCTCATTTTCGTTGTTACTTAATTCGTTTAATAATCGATTTGCAGCCACAAAATTGGTTCCATTGTCGCTGAATATAACTTTTACTTCACCCCGTCTCGCGATAAAACGTCGTAGTGCAGCAATAAATGCGTCAGCTGACATGTCACTGACCAACTCAACGTGCAATGCTTTCGTTGACATACATACAAAAATGCAAATGTACGCCTTTACTACTCTTGCATTTCGGGGTTTCGATGTTTTGATGAAAATTGCTCCCGTAAAGTCAACCATTGTGTTTGTAAATGGCTTGCTTACGACTGTTGTTCTAACCGCAGGTAAATTTGCCATTTTTTGTTGCATTGTTTTTGGGTTGTGTCTGCGGCATGTGACACACCCGTTGAGTTGTTTTTTTATCGCTGAAAGACCGTTGACTATCCAATATTTCTGTCGGATAAGTGATTCGGTCAACCTTGGGCCAGCGTGAAAATTATTTTTGTGCATATCACGAATGATTAAAATTGAGATTCCACTTTTTTTTTGGAATTAAAATCGGGTGTCTGGTGTTAACTGGTATGTCGTAGTTTTTTATTCTACCACCCACGCGTAACAGACCATTCGTATCGATGAACACATTCAACTTTAGAAGTTCACTGGTTTTTTCAATTTTTTTGTTTTTATTTAATTTTTCAATTTCATTTTCATAATACACATGCTGTACGATTCGAATGATTTTCGTTTCGGCTTGCTCTAACTCGGTCGTTGTAATCGGAGTACCTTTTTCATATTTTTTTACGTTCATTTTTCGTGTGTAACAGATAAACCTATTCACATAAGCGAACACTCTTATCATTTTGTTCCACGAAGATACTAATGGTAAATCGTCGTCGATAAAACACTTTTTATTACTTTGAACAAGCAATTTCTTTTCAGTTTTTGTTCTTTCGATGTTTGAAAATTTAAGTCGTCGTTGTAAATAATATCGGTGTTTTCGTGTAATATTGCTGGGCCGAACCACCAAAGTGGATGATTAGCCAGTTCGTCACCAAAAATTCCACGCGATGCGCAGTCTGCTGGATTTTGTTTCCCGGCGATATGATGCCACTCGACGTTTTTCAGTTTGTTGATACGTTTGATTCGATTGGCGACAAATTTTTTATACTTTTGTGGATTAGATTTAATCCACGCCAAGGCCACCTTTGAATCACTCCATAAAATTGTTGCGTTGATGTTAAAACTCATTCTCGTTCGCGTAGCTTTTACTAAATTCGTTAACAACTCCGCTCCACACAATTCTAATTTTGGAATTGTTTGCTCGTTGATGGGTGCCAGTTTTGTTTTTGCTGCTATCAGCACCACTCGAATCGATTCTTCACTTGCGAATCGAATGTAGACGTTGGCCGAAATTGCTTTTGCACACGCATCAGAAAATCCATGCAATTCCACCTTCATTTTTGTTTCTGTGCCGAGCCACCGTGGTATCACAATTGAATTTACTGCGCTCAATCGCGATTTGTAGCTCATCCATTCATTCACAATTTCGATCGGTAAATCATCATCCCAAGCGTATGGTTTATTATTTTCGTGTTTTAGCTTCCACACATTTTGAAGCAAAATTTTCGCTTTGACGATGACCGGTGCGATCCATCCTAACGGATCGTATTGCACTGTTGCTATTTCTGAAGCTAGTTGTCGTTTCGTTCGTGGCCGTTCGTGTATATTTAATTTGATGTTGAATACAAATTCATCATTTTTCGGGTTCCATGGAATTCCAAGCACTTTGACAATGCTTACATTTTGCTCTTTGTCGCACTCAGGGATAGCTTCAAGTAATTCAGGCGAATTACTGACGATTTTCCTCAGATTGAAGCCGTACTCATCAAATGCCTGCTTCATTTCACGTAGAGTGGACAATGCTTCATCAACCGTCTCGGCCCCACCCGAATAGTCGTCAACATAAAAGCATTTCAAAATTGCCTTCGCTGCTCGTGGGTATTTTTCCTTGACCCTTTGAGCAATTTCGTGTAAAGATCTAATGGCAAGATATGGAGCATCCTTCAAACCAAATGTTACTGTCGTCATTTTGTAACTTTTTATCGGCTCGTCGCAAGATTCTCGCCATAGGATCATTTGTAAATGTTGTTGGTTTTCGTTTAAGCGAATTTGCTTGTACATCTTTTCTAAATCTGCTATGACAGCGATTTTTGGCTCTCTCCATCGCATGATCAATTCAAAGATTGAAGATTGATCGATTTTTCCCACAACCAATTGCTCGTTCAATGATTTTCCCATGGGCGTGACATGCAGCCACATGGGTACAGCGCCCGTGTACTTCGTAGTGGAAAAAAAGTGAAGCTTGCTTGTCACCAATATTGATGTTCACGAACATCAAATTGTTTATGCGTTATTTCGCCCACTTTATGCACTGGAAATAAAAAGTTCTTCAATTTCTAGCAAATTTCACATATGAATTCATAAACACATCGAGAAAACACAACTATTTTTTCACATAAAAAGCATAAGCAAGATGATTTTTTCGTTGATGGTTGTTCGATCCTGGATCGTTTGTGATTCATCAACGATTTGCAACACATCCATTTTTGATTTCGATATTCCAACTGAATACAATGTTTTGTATTCATTAAACAATTCCATTTTGATCAGAAAATAATTTTTTATTGAAATGGCTGTGACGAAAAACCACGCGAACGATTGCAAACGATAGCACAAACATTAATGTCTAGGAACATCAAATTCGAATTGACATTATTGTCAAAGCGAATTCATCGGGAAACACTGACTTGAAGTTCGACACAAATGTCAAATTAATTCGCCGATGTGAAGCAACAAAACAAAATAAATAAAAATACAAGCAAACAAACATTTTGTGTTGATCTAATCTGCAAGTTTTATATTTTTCCAGAATAAAAACGGTAATTTTTTTGTATTTTATTGTTTCATTCCAAATAAAATCTCTATTGTGATTTTTAAGTATACATTTATAAAAGATATCTTCAAAAATCAACTTTGAATGTAATATAATTTGTTATTGGCGACAAACAATTAATCGAACGCATTTAATCGAACATAAAATAATTTTCAGCCTGCCGGTTTGCTGATGTTCCCCGAATCGACCGACGAAGTGCCCAGTGCCCACCACCGATGTCGAAGAAGACAAACTAATTTCCGTGATAATTTAAATTTTGCCATTCAACATTCCAATAAGGGCAAACGCAGTGTAATCGAAAAACATTTGGAAGGCATCAAGCATTGGGGCCTAAATCGACATGACAAAATCAATCAACCGTCCCATTGTATTGCGAAATCGACGCCAAAGGAAGAAATTGAATGATAAAATCATTAATCTTCCGTATTTGATGTTCCTAGACATTAATGTTTGTGCTATCGTTTGCAATCGTTCGCGTGGTTTTTCGTCATAGCCATTTTAATAAAAAATTATTTTGTGATCAAAATGGAATTGTTTAATGAATACAAAACATCGTATTCAGTTGGAATATCGAAATCAAAAATGGATGTGTTGCAAATCATTAATGAATCACAAACGATCCAGGATCGAACAACCATCAACGAAAAAATCATCTTGCTTTTGCTTTTTATGTGAAAAAAAGTTGTGTTTTCTCGATGTGTTTATGAATTCATATGTGAAATTTGCTAGAAATTGAAGAACTTTTCATTTCCAGTTCATAAAATGGGCGAAATAACGCATAAACAATTTGATGTTCGTGAACATCAATATTGGTGACAAGCAAGCTTCACTTTTTTTCCACTACGAAGTACACGGGCGCTGCTTGTACGAAATTCCGTTTGTATGAAGCATGTCACGCCGATGGATTTTCCATTTGCCGTTTTGTTCGAGGCATTGTACACCTGTCTTAGCTTGGTTGTGGTACTATTCTTAAACACTGCGTGGTGGGGAATGTAGTGGCTGCCGATTGGTGGATTTTTTTCCAGCACTAAATGTCCCAACTCAATGGATTCATTGATAGTTGCAACGTATTGTTTGTGAAATTCTGGATTTTTCGCGAATTTTTTCTCCAATTGGAATAAAGTTGCTAACGCTATCTTACGTGAATAACCGAGACATGGTCCGTTTTCAGTTGTAAATGCCATTGAAACATTTAATCTGCCGTCGTCGTCTCTTTTTGTTGTTTTTACGTAATACTCTTCACGACAACGCTCTTCATCGCTCGGTTCTGTTTCACTTTCATCACTATCGACGCATTCAAGATCTTCAGATAAGAAAAAATTCGAAATTTCTCGTTCAATTTCTATATTTGAAATCAATGATGTAATTTTTATTGGAGTGTTGCGTGCTTCATTTTTCTCTGGGCCCATTATCAACCAGCCCAATTCACTATTTACTGCAATCGGAGCATCGATCGGCCCTTTGATTAGGCCGTTTTTTATAATTGCTGTAAATGCCGCGACATCCAACAGCAAATCGATTTCATTTTCGTCGTTGATCGTTGGATCTGCATACAAAAGATTTTGAAGGTAATCATAACGCTTCAAATCGTCTTTAAAATATGATAGGTTTGTAATTTTTTTCATAACAAGCGCTTCGGTTTCGAGTTCGTAATCATCAGAAAAATGTGGTCGCAGTGTAAGGTTTGTCATTTTACCAACGGTCGACTTACGTCCCTCTACACCCTGCACTTCAGCATTCACACTGTCTGAGTCAAGACCCAATTTTTGGAATGCATCTTCAGTTATTAAAGCACCCTGTGAGGCACCATCGATGACCGATTTTAATAGCACTTTTTCGCCGTTTTTTGATAGTACATTCACAAATGCCGTTGCTAACAATTTATTTGTGTTTTTTGTCGTTGTCAATACTTGAACTTGCGATGTTTCGTTACTTTTGCTGCTCGTTGCTTCATTAATAGTGGTCGTCGTGAGCAGTGTCGTTTTCTTTTCGTTTGCTTCTTTTTTCGTTTCGAAATGCAGCAAGGTGTTATGTTTCTTGCCGCATGTTTTGCACGTATTGAATTTAGCTTTGCATTCACCGTCATGCTTTTGAATGCAAATCACACACACTTTTTCGGATTTTGCCCATTCACTTCGTTCTTTCACTGATTTATTTTTAAATTCAAAACATTTGTAAACAGAATGAGGCTTATCGCAAAATGTACACTTGAATGCCGTTGGTGAATCGTCGATTTTTTTGATTTTTTTTTCAAACTTTTCATTTTTTTTGTCACATTTTTCATGTCTACCTTCAGCTGATAGCAATGCCATGAAGCGATGCTCGATGTAATTCAAGAAGTCGGATAATTGTTGTAGCTCGCGAACATCGACCAATTTGGATTCGTAGTCGATTAAAGTTGTTTTGCTTAACTTTTTCTTTAGAATGTGAATGACGAGCGGATCCCAATTTTCAGTATTCACATCGAAATTACGGATCGCCATCATGCACTCGTACGTTACATCGTAAATGTTGCGTAGGCTGCTGCTCGTTTCAACTGTTTGGTTTGGCAATTCAAGAATTTTATCAATCAACTTGCCAACATTTTCTCTTTTATTGCCATATCGTCGTTCCAAAACATTGTACACGTCTTGATAATTTGATTCTTCCGGTGTCAAATACTTGATTTTTTTCAATGCTTCTCCTTTTAAACAAGACTTTAAATACTGCACTTTTAATGCGTCCGAAATCGAATTGTTGTCGTGAATTATTTTTCCAAAAAGGTCTTTGAACTCGCGCCAGTCATCTTTTTCACCGTTAAACTCTGGTAGCTTTATTTTTGGTAATTCAACGTTTGATTTTTGATTCGATTTTTCTTTCACATCATTTAATTTTCCGCACAATTTCATAAATTTTTCTTGCATTTCGTGGAATGGAATTTCGTTGCTCCAACCTCTTTCTGCTGACACTTTTACTTGTCTGTACGTAGCTCTTAATTCAGCCCAAACCGTCTTCAACTGCTCTAACTGGGCGTTGGCTTCACCTTGAGTCGATGGTTCGTTTTTTTGTATCATTTTTACCACATCGTATAATTCTTTCGTTTGGTATCTCAATACTGCTACCGTCGGTGGAACCTCCTCTTGAGACTCGATGTTCAGTTGATCTTCGATCGTTTCTTCATCATCGCTATCCAAAAATTCGACGATATGAATTTTTTTGGGATTTTCGTTCTCACGCGGTGATGGAATCGGAGCGCCCGCTTTGGATGTCGAAGCGCCGGTCGTGGATGATTTTTTTGGTTTTTTTTGTTTTGCTTTAAATGTTTCCAAGTCCTTTGTTATTGTATCATGCATTTCGTCGCACTTGGTAAAAGCCTTTTCATGATGATTCTTAGCGAAATATGCATTTTTCTTATCCGCTTCGTTCGCAATCAAGTCGTTATGAGCTTTCTCAAACGTGTTTCTCCATTCAGCCAACAATTGCAAACGCCGTTCAAAATACTCGACTTTATTCTTTCTGTCTTTGCCATCTTTTGTGTAATTAACACAAAAGTCTTTCAACTTTTCCAATCTAATTTTTTGATCGGCAAGCTCCCACTGATCTGTGTTTCGTCTTCGTCGCCAGAGCCTGAATTAGACATTTTTCAAATGTATTTTTCTTTTTGAAATCGTAAGGGAGAAAAAAACACTTTTCAAATTTTATCGTTTCGTTGTAACTTTTGTTCGTAAATCGTAGTTTAATTCAAATTTTCGTCGTAGTTTCGTTGTATTCTCTCACAGTCGAAGGACCAAAATGTTGCTATTGCTAACATTTAACCCTCAACTGCATGAATTTTTCCCAGGACTGGGAGTACTGGTACTTGGTTGATTTTTGGCCATAGATAACGAAAAAAATATCCATAATCCTGGATTCCTCATGGTTTAGTCAGAAAATGCGATTGACATAAATCATAGAACAATCAAATCCATTGTTTAAAAGTGTCAAAAATTTGTCTAACGTGTGATCCAAATAATTTATTTTGTCAAATTTTCGTTTTCGTGCACATTTTTATTTATAACTCACCAATCGTACTACATAGACAAATAGAGCCAAGGACAAAAATGAAGAAAAAACATTGACAAATGAAAATTCCCCTTGAAGCAATGTGATCCGACGTACCAAAAGGCGGGCTTATGCAGTTGAAGGTTAAGAGTTGATTAAAATCACGTCAAATTTGTGTGAGCGATCAAAATGAACTGAATTTTATTAAGGGGAAAATTGATGAAAAACCGTAAATTGGTAATTATTTGATTTTTTCCAATTTTTCAAAGTCTTGAAGACAAAAGTCAGATCTGGTTATACTTATTGGCTCTAAAATCGTGAGATAAATATATTTCAGTTTGCTTGGTACTTGTCCGGCACATGTGCCAAATGAATAAAACAACATTCAACGGAATGTGAAATTCTTAGGAAATATGGGAATTCTTTTGTATTCAAATATTAATATAACAGCTAGGTAACGCTCAGTAGGGTATATCATGAACCAATACTGTACGTTTAACATGATTTCGTACAGTAAATCCATCACCCAGAGTCGACCACAGCCATACACAGGGTTTGCAACATTTAGTACTTTTTAGTACATTTTTAGAACTCTTTTAGTACTTTTAGAACATGGTATGCAAAGGTCTTGAGGAGTACTAAAAAGTTGCTTCAGACACTATTGCTCTATTTTGAGTAGTTGAGAAATTATAGGACTTCAAAATTTTCGCAAAAAAATTACAAAAAATCGGAAAAATTGAAAAATTTTGATGTAAAACCTCTGTTTATGCCCTAATATATTCCATTCGAATGAAATTTTCAAAAAAAAATTAAAAATAGTCAAAAAAAAAGAATTTAAAAAAACTCAGTTTTTTTCCAAAAAAAACTAATAGAAATCAAAAATATCGATGAAATTATTGCGGTTTTTGATGCAAATCGTCATTATTTGTCCTAATTCATTTCATCCGACTAAAATTTCCCCAAAAAGTGCGAAAAAAAAGAATTTTTTTTTTCTAGCCGGCTATAAATTTTTAGAAAATGAAAATTGTCATTACAGCGACAAATGCCTCAAACTATTGGTGGATTTGGGTCCAGTGGCTTGCAATAGCCTAGAAATAAATAACCTGATATAACAAACCCACTACATACGGCGAAAGACGGATTTGAATTTTTCTAGCCGGCTATAAATTTTATAGCCGAGCATTTGGACTCAGCCTAAGTTGTTAATTTTGAACAGTTATTCCAAAAATGCTTAATTGCTAGATATGGTTCGTTGCCTTTAATTTCGAATATTGAACTTTGTTTTTTTTGATGAAAAGTGCTGAAATGCCAATTGATTGGATTTTATATGAATTTAAACAAATGCCAATTTGATTGGACTTTGTATGAACAATATGCTGAATTTAACAATATGTTCTTGAACACCATTTAATGTTACTATGCAGAATCAACTCTATTTACAATATTTATTATTTTCTTAATCATAAGAATTGAATAAAAACAGCCAGTCTTTGGCGGTGTATTATTATTATTATATTATATAAAAGAAATAAAGTGTTGTTTAGCTGAATCATCAGTGAGGAAGCAAAACTCAGTATACTTTGTTTTTATCATAGGTCAATGAATTACCATATTCAATATCCGTCCTATATTTAATAGTATACACCTAAAGTAAGAATAATTTTCGCAGTGGTGAACAGTTTGTTTGAATTACCTTTTCGCCAGGTGAAACATCCCCGTTGATCGTTAGTATGAATGGTGCTATTGCATATTGGAATTTGGAATTTGGTAAATTTTTGAGAAGTGACACTCGCCACCGATTTTACTTCCGCACTTCAGACACCAATGGTCATAGTTTGTATGAATAGTTGATATCAAATGGGGTTTGACTCTTTGGATTTGAATCTAGTTCTGATTCTGCTTCTACTCCCGGTTGTAATACAATTGACTCTGTGCTTGAGATAACATCGCTATGACTTTCCTTATTACTTTTATTATAATATTGTGAATTATCGTAAACCATCCAAATTGTAACATAGTCTCAAAATAACCACTTTTCTAAGAAAATACAAATAAATCATATATTCCTATCGGAAGATTTTTTCGTGTTCTTCTCGAATATGAAATAAAGAACAACAGCTACTCTTCAAAGTTTTGCAGAAATTTAGTCTATTTGTTCAATTATTACAATTTGGATGGTTTACGATACAGAAATCTCCATGGCAAATCTAAAATTAGAACCCTACCCAACTCCAAATTTACAGCTGAAATAAAAAGAATTACATTGGTAATCCCGAACTTTTCCGTACCGTTGGCCTGCGTTGTCTGCAGGTACTTTAGGCTATTTTTTGTGAATTTTCTTGAAATAAAGGCAGCGAAAATATAATAATAAAAATAAAGTCAAAAATCGGTCACTTTAACTAAAACTTCGACAATTTTGTATGAGAGGTACCCGTAAACCGATTCCTATTGCCTTCAAACTTTCTGAGGTTTCATTTTTTGGAGAAAAAATAAGATTCTGAAAGTTTCATGTTGATCGCATTTGCAGAAGTTTGATTTTTTGTCCTCAATTTTTGTCGAAATTCTCTTGGAAAAAATTGAGGGCCAAAAATCAAACTTCTGCAAATGCGATCAACATGTAACTTTCAGAATCTTATTGTTTCTCCAAAAAATGAAACCTCAGAAAGTTTGAAGCCAATCAGAATCGATTAATGGGTACCTCCCATACAAAATTGTCCAAAAATCGGTAATTTTAGTCAAAATTTCAAAAAGTTTGTATGGGAGGTACCCGTAAATCGATTCCGATTGGTTTCAAACTTTCAGAATCTTATTGTTCTCCCAAAAAATGAAATACCAGAAAGTTTGAAGCCAATCGGAGTCGGTTTACAGGTACCTCCCATACAAAAGTGTCAATTTTTTGAGGTTTTTCTTAGGGCAAGTACCCCAGGATCAAATCGAAAATGGCTCATCTTCGAACTTAAACTAAGTTTTTCGAATACAAAACTTTTGGCATTTCCAGATTTTGATTATCTCAATTATTTTTTGAGTTATCGTGTTTACAAACAGCTACGACGACGACAACGACGACGACGACAACGACGACAACGACGACAACGACGACAACTACGACGACGGCACACGAACGGAAAAGTGTCTCAAAAAGTGAGTTTTGTTTTCTACGCGTTTCATGAGTTTTTATGATGATCTAAGCTAATTTTGCGAAAAAAGTTTTCGGGACCAATTCCTATACTTTCCCTTGACACGTTGTGTACGGAAAAGTAAAACAACCTTGTGCGCTGGCAACTAATTTTCTGCAAGACACATACATGTCTGGCGTAATTTTACTATAGAAACTTCCATTGAGCTGGAAACTACTGCAACGAATGCAATATTCTTGCATAAAATTGTCATCATTACAAAGTGATGTGGGCAAATGTTTTAATAGTAAAGTTGGTTTGATTCATTGTATCATTGTTATGAGAATCGTCTGATAAGTATCAGCTTCGAATAACGATATCTTTACGCTCCGAGGGTTTATGTCTGTCAAAACACTCATCGTTGTAGTCGCGACAAATCACAGATTAAAGTGCTGAAATTTCAAGTACAACAATGATAGCAGAATATATATATTTGTATAAGCCTTCCAGATCGACCGGATAGATCCAGATTCACCCGGATTTTCTTGGGAAAACTGGCCAGAGAATCGTCCGGCCCGGATTTCTAGAAAAAAAAATTTTAACATGATTATTTAGTATTTAACATCAAGAACAATTTTAGCGCTAAAAATGTGAGAAAAACTAACGGTTTACTTGAAAAGGCTATCTTTGCACATTTCAATATAAACATAACCTTTTCGATTTTTGTGATAAAAAATTTTTCAAAATTTTTGAATTTCGCTCGGATTCTGCCAGGATTTCGCCCGGTTCTTATCACTATGAAAAAAATCTGGAAGGCTTCTGTCGCACAAGCCACAGTTCACATTTTTTAATGAAATGTTTCATTCAATTTGTATGCGTATTCCATTGCAATGTTTATTCAATTTCAATTTAATTTTTTTGGTAAGGTTTTGTATATTTTTGGTAAGGACTTGGCATTTGGTTTAGTACGAATTTGGTTGGTTTTTGGTATGGATTTTGTATTTTTTAGTATGAAATTAGTAATTATTTAGTAAGAAATTGTTAAAATTTTGGTATGAATTTGTATATATAGGGGACGAGGGGGCTATTCGCTCCATCGGCCATTTCTCGACACAGGCAATACATATACAAAAAGTGCTAGTGTCATTTTGAAGAGCAATTAATTCCCGATATTTGGATACATAATTCGATATTTTTCATTTGATTATAGGCTCTGTACAGGCACAAACATGTTTTGAGCTAGTGCTGAGTTCATTTTTTGAGCTGATAGAACTTCAGCTTTTACCATTA
This sequence comes from Sitodiplosis mosellana, assembly GCF_009176505.1. NCBI lineage: Eukaryota > Metazoa > Arthropoda > Insecta > Diptera > Cecidomyiidae > Sitodiplosis > Sitodiplosis mosellana. The sequence goes on along the minus strand of NW_022600398.1, from coordinate 2,692 downwards.
AAATTTAATATTTTTTTAAAACGGATTGATGTATTTTGTAGCTTATCACCAGCTCTTTCTTATGGATATAAATTTGTTTTGAATATTTTCAATTTTTGTGGCTGAATCGAGCTTCAAACAACAACATATGCCTCGGGGCTATTCGCGCCACAAACACAAGGGGAAATTGGCGTGTTTTTGGGGACCTCAATGGGGTCGGAGGGGGTGGTTGACTGAGTATTTTTGTAGCCCCATCAATTACCTTTCCAACGGTACCACGGGTTTGATAATGCGTGGAATACTTCTTAGATAAATGAAAATCGGCGCAAAGTCATTTTTTTGAATTTTTGGGCCAAAATTCGCCTGTCAACCGATGAAAAAAGGTAGTGTCACTTTAGGCGTAATAACTTCGCTTCTAGCTGTTCAAATTCCATGAAATTTTGACACAACATCAGCGACGGATGTACTAATCTAACACTAACACTTTTTCTGATGATAAACACATTTAAAACACTAAAAATGCGACCGGAGCGAATAGCCCCGTGTGGTGGATCGAATTACCCAGGGTGGAGCGAATAGCCCCGCAATTTTGGATTTCGCGCGAAGGGCTATATGGGACCCCAAAGGGGATCAAACCAAAAACATTTCTTCTATAAAAGTTAGGTAAAAAGACAAGCTACAAAATGATACCAAACATTCCTGATTTTTTTTCGATTTTCATGGAAATATAAAATTGTGAAAAAAAGTGGAGCGAATAGCCCCCTCGTCCCCTATAGTACGAATTTGGTTATATTTAGTACGAATTTGTTACGTTTTGGTATGCTTTTGTAATAACCCGTGTTTTTTTAACAAAAAAAAATCAGAAAATATTTATTTACTCCAATTCAGGTTCTATTAATCAATAAGAATGTGTTAGCCATCGTATCCTAATTCGTATTGACACACATCAATCAAACCGTTCCAATCAGTTGCCTTGGAGCTTCATTCCGTTAAAGTTGATCACTTCGTCATTGTATAACAATGTATTGAATCAGATTATGGGATTTTGAAGTGATAAGAAGCAAACGTTTTTCAATTTTGTAATTTGCATGATGTTTTTTAATTTATCCTTTCTTAATATTCTATCAAATGGCATGCGCCCAGAACCGTCAAAATAAATTCTATGCAACAATATATTACTAAATATAAAATAAGTTAAGTTAAACTAAATGTTTGTTCTAATTCTTTTGTTATGAATCGATTTACTTATAATCAAAAATAGATATGGTGTTTCTTATATATAAAAGATTTCCACAATAAACTTCTTCGATAATGAAATACAACATAAAATATTGATAACATTTTTCGAGGCAGTAAACAGTTTGCACATTTTAATCGAATATTTGTATTCACGTAATCCAGTCACACCACATGTATGCATGCTCGCCGTTTTGTTCAATCTGAGAGTACTAAGTTTCCGTGAGTGATACGCAAGGTAGCAGAACCTTAAATGGCTTTTTATACACAAAGTAGATACTTGAGTGTAAATTATGGTGCACCGCAAATTTCCCGAAAATGTTCTTTTAATTTTCTCGAATTTCCCGAATTCTTCGAAAAAAAACAAACCAGACCGACGGAAGCATTGCTTCAGTTCTCAATTTCATCTAATGGAATATAAAAACTCGTATTCATTAATAAATTATTCGAAAAAATAGTTCTTATCGGCCATTCCACACGAAATCAGGGAAGAGTTGCAATGTGAGGTCGCCGAATTGGCTGAAAATTGGCTTGGAGTCTTGTTTCCGATAGAAAAAGAGAAAACCAAAATCTCAGGCCTAAAAGTGACCCGCCTTTCTGAGTTAACCCAGTGTGAATTTTTGGAAAAATTGAAAAAATCGAAAAAGAGGGTTTGCGCCAACTAAAATCCAACTGTGAAGTAGTTGACACATTGCCAAACCTATGGTACCGTTGGAAAGGGAATCTATGGGGCTACAAAATCCGAGCAGTAATCTATCCTCTATGGCCCCATTGGAACCTCCAAAAATGGGTTCAAAGTATAAAATGTTAAATATCTCAAAATAGTGGGGTTTTTTTGGCATGTTTTTTCTCGCTGAATTTTCAACGCTGAATTGAGCCCAAATGGTAAGTAAATTGGTATATTTTCATTTGTTTCGCTGGAAAATAAAAGCCATTCACGATTGAATGCAGAATAGGGAATTTTTGAAGCAAAAAAAGTGTTTTTATTGCGAGTTGAAAACATCCTCTGAAGCAGGGTCATTTTTCGACCTTTTAGACCCATCAGACAGGATTGAGATAAGTCTCAATCGATTTTCCGTCAAAAATTACGTGGAAATAGAATCATGACAGCCCATTATAGGTGGGTTTTCTATGCCACAAATGTGATCTGTAAGCAGAAAACGCTGAACAATGACATATGATTCACCTGCCGAGGCCAAATACAAAAAATTGAATGGCTGTTACACGGAATTTTATTTTTCCATCTGAAGCGGCGTAACATGGGCTATCTTTTGACGCAGAAAAAACATGCCAAAAAAACCCCACTATTTTGAGATATTTAACATTTTATACTTTGAACCCATTTTTGGAGGTTCCAATGGGGCCATAGAGGATAGGTAGTGTTGGCCGTCGAACACATTCGAACACTTGTTCGACCGTTCGTCAACATAAAAAAAATCTGTTTTGTTCGTTCGTTCGTTCGGACAATTGAAAAAAA
>NW_022600397.1:0-1064 GCF_009176505.1 Sitodiplosis mosellana | reverse complement strand
TGTCTGTAATTCAACTTATATCACTTTGATTTCAAATCGATACACTAAATCGATTATCATCACATCGGAACATATAGTGCTAAAATTATCGAATTTATTCGAATATTTAAATATTGCTTAATGTGAAACGTAGTGAAAATACATTAAGCTATTCGATCGTTTTTTGTTTGTCTGTTTGTTTGTCTGTTTGTCTGTTTGTTTTCTTGTGCACCACTTTTAGCGAAAACGGCTGGACCGATCTGGGTTCTGATTTCGGCTGTAGATTCGTGGCCTCCGTCCCTCGGGATGTATTTTTGATTACCCCCCTAGGTGGTCCCCCTGGATTTTTTTGACTACCCAATCGATATTTTTTACAAAAAAAAATGTGCATTCCACTCAAAAAGCCATAACTTGTACACCAAAAAGATAGGTAATCGAAATACCTTTCCAACGGTATATGGGATGATGGGATAGTCCGCATTTCCTTCAAGATTGACCCACACGGCAACTGAGTCATTTCGCGAAAAAGTGACTTGAAATTTCTGCCTAGCCCAATTGTGAGGAATCTAGGGGAGATATCCGGTGGGATCCAAACGGTTTTGGATAGCCCACCTCAAGACCTTTCAAACGGTATATATAAAGTGGGGTATAGTTGAGGTTCTAGGGTACCTCTAGTGTATCGATATAAAGCGGTGTTGAGGAAAGTGTATTTTCCGAGGCTTATTGCGGGGAAACTGGGTGTTGGACCTTGATGAAACTTTGCCAGATGATGGGCCTTGATATGCCCTATCCATTGATATATGGCTTATATGCCGGTCAACACTGTGAATGGTACCTCTAGTGTATCGATTTGTAATCAAAGTGATATAAGTTGAAATACAGACATATATTTGGGGTGTCTAGGTATGGAAACCACAAACCTTCCAAACGGTTTTGGATAGCCCACCTCAATACCTTTCAAACGGTATATATATGTTTGGGTTTGATGATGATTCTGGGGTACCTCTAGTGTATCGATATGAAGCTCTATTAAAAAAACAAAAAACGTTGAAAATTCAACTTTTAACCCTCTTTATGGGGAAACT
>NW_022600396.1:0-1526 GCF_009176505.1 Sitodiplosis mosellana | reverse complement strand
GCGTGCGTAATGACATATTGTCTCACTTGAACATATATGCTTGCTGTGTATTTGGTATAGGCAGCGCAGTGCCGAGTTAATGTTTTTCGGGGCTTGAGGCAAAAATACAAAAGTAGTACAAAGTCTAAATAAATGTAGACAATTTTCATTAACTTTTTCAATTCTTTTAGTGACACTTAAAAAAATGGATCCAGAACCACATTCATCGGAAGACCCAACAGATACCCAATCCAGTAGTTTGCAACATTTGGTCGCTCATGATGTTGCTTCTTTTGGCGTGGCTTGTGAATTACTTGATCTTAATCTGCCAACTAAACGGGATATCTTGCGGTATTATTTTTTCCTTGCCGAACGTGCAAAAGGCCAAAGCAAAATCTTTTCGTATAAAACATTTACTCCTCAAGTAACAGACAGATTGTTTGAAATTTGGAGTAAACTTAATATTGAACTTATACACAAAAGTAGCATCAATAGAAAATTGAATGCTTTGCTTGACGCATATCGTAATGCAAATAAACGAAGAACAACAGTCCTAACAGTATTCACAGAGTTCGTACAATCAACAAACGAATTACTTAATATTGGAAAATGTCAATGCAACTTGAAAACAAATGACTGCTCATGTGGATCTATTCCAGAAAACTTGAAAGATTTCATGCGCGATCAAAATAATGACAGAATACTAACGATACCGGAACACGATAGTGGAAGTGAAGAGACGATACCAACGACTATACCAACAATCCCAGTGAGCAACGATCCTACATACACACCAGATGATGACGCTATGGAAGTTGATTTTGGAGAAAGTTCACAATCAGCAGGTGTACAAAATGTTCCACCACCACTAACATACACTCCCAGATACAATACTGAAAATTATGCTATGATGTGTGACAGATTTGGTGTGCATGATAGAATGGCATCAGCATTGGCAACAGCTCTGATGGACGACCTGGGCGTAAAAGATGCTTGTGGCAATCCTATCATCATAAATAAAAGTAAAATTCGTAGAGAAAAGGAAAAATGGAGACAAGAAGCGCTTCGTAAGCGGTATGATGGCTCAAATTTGCTGGTATTTTCATTCGACGGCAGGAAAAATGATGCTCTAACTTTAGAAAAAATTGATGAGAAGTGGCATACAAGGATGGTAAAAGAACCTCATCTAGTTGTTTTGAGGGAACCACATTCTCAATTGATAGGCTACACAAAATTGGAAAATGAATCTGCTGAACACAAAGTCGACCAATTAAGCGATGTTTTCCGAGAAAAACAACTGTCTCTGGATTCATTATTTGGTATATGCTCTGATGGTGAACCAACAAATACTGGCATACACGGTGGAGTTTTGCGACTATTCGAAAAACAGTTAAAGAGACCACTGCACTGGTTTGTGTGCCTTCTGCACTTTAACGAGCTTCCGTTTAGACATTTGTTTGACACTTTGGAAAAATCATCCACCACTGGACCACGATCAGCTACCGGAAGTTTTTCACAATCAGCAATTTGTGTGCTCAACTTTCCGG
>NW_022600395.1:59014-94517 GCF_009176505.1 Sitodiplosis mosellana | reverse complement strand
AAAACTGAATTATTTGAGAATTGTTGTTCTTTGTAAATAATTATTTGAAATTTTGAAAATTGTATTTTGAACAATGTCGGCTTGTTTTTAGGTAGACAATAAAACACTATATATAATGATTAATAAAAAATTAATTTCAGAAAGCATAAAAATAAATTCATAATTTATCGTTAAAATTACCTATTCGGCGATTTTCTCGCTTCATAGTCTCGCAATCACTTACTCGTTCCTCCAACAAAATTTCGCTAGGGTAAATTAAATTGAAATAAATGTTTCAGTTTTTTAGTGAACAAATGGAATAATACTCATAGATTCTGACACTAAATGCCGTTTTTTCTAAACAGATCGTTTTCTCGCTGAAATTGAGAGCAATACAAAATCTGTTTTGTGCATTAGAATCGGCATCGGAAATAGATTCGAAAATATGTGGGGCGGAGCATAGGATCTTCTCAATCTTCTGCGATTATAGGGTCCTGTGAGGGAGAAATGACCCCCTAAGCGTCCCTCATCTTCAAAGAAACTTTCGATCGGATATCCAATGGCATCATTAGTTTTTTCAATTTACCTTCAATTTTGGTCAAAAATCACGTGTTGTCGAAATTTGACCTAAATGGGCTTATTTCAACCCCTGGGGCTGCTCCGCCCTCTGGTCCACATATTTTCGAATCTATTTCCGATGCCGATTCCAATGTACAAAACAGATTTTGGATTGCTCTCAATTTCAGCGAGAAATCGATCTGTTTAGAAAAAACGGCATGTAGTGTCAGAATCTATGATAATACTTAAAACTATACATTTCTCGGAGCTATTGATTGTAAAGTTCTACATTAGGTTTGAATGATTGAGAATGAAGTTGACCCTTCGATCTCATACAAAATAAAATTTAAAGTATATAAAGTTGAAAAAATAATATAATGCAATAAGTTTTTTTTTATTTTCACTCTCTACATGTTTCTTCACCTTCATTTTCAAAAATATTTTTTGTGGTGACAAACCGATAACGAACACAAAACACTACACCAGATCCATAAAAATCTTCTTATGTCGAAAACATGCTGAAACCCTAGGAGCTTCTGAATCTAAATCGTTCTGAAATTTTACGCAGTTTATTACAATCATCCATAGTTTTTCTTGATTTCATATTTTTCAGCCACTATGTAACAAATGTAACGTCAAATTCAGTACTGTCATATGTCACAATTGAATCATTGAATGTGAGGGCAAAAGTGAGACTTATATTCACATCACATTTAACCGTCAAACCGTGAAACGGGCACTGTATTCCCAAGACCAACTTTCAACGCTTATATGAATGGTTTGTAGCGAAAATGTAATACAGAAAAGTTGAGCGGAAAAATGTCAAATGAAAAGGGATAGCTATATAGTTCACTATAGTTAACTATACAGTTTACTATATAGCTATCCCTTTTCCGCTCAATTTTTCTGTATTACATTTTCGCTCCAAACCATTCACATCTTCATTATTTTTTTTTATCAAACATGCATAAAATAACTATGGTTTGATTCGTTGAAAATTTGGCTACATAAATTTCGTTAAAATAATATATGTGTACGAATGTGGCAACAATGATCCGAGATGATGGTTGTCAAAAATGCAATTTTTTCGTTTCCACCGTTTTTTCCGACTTTTAACGGCCAACAATTGTGTCATTTACATTTTTAGTTCAATTCAGTGTTTTAATTTTGCGAAATATTTGAAATAACATAGATTTTATTGGATTTGAAAGAAATAAATGTGATAGAAATAAGTTTTGTGAATAAAAATCGCGTGATATTCCCTTAGGTGTAAATCAATAGATTGCACTCGATCCTTGTGTACTTTTGTGTACAATTTAATCGTAGAAATGAAATCATCGCGGCTATGAAATCCATACTGACGACAACATTCGACCTGCCTCTAGTGGTAATACACATAACCGGAGCGTGTTATGAGCTGATGTCAGCAGCACTAACTGACGTCAGTTGCTGTGCTCAGCTGCTGACGAGTATGCGTTGCGTTGTTCTATCGCATTTGCAGTATAAAAATGTGGAATCCAACAAGGTGTCATCTTGTCGAGCCATTGGCTCCCACATTTTTATACTGCAAATGCGTTAAAACAACGCAACGCATACTTTTCAGCAGCTGAGCTCAGCAACTGACGTCAGTTAGTGCTGCTGACATCAGCTCATGACATGCTCTGCACATAACAAACGTTGAGCGGTCAATATATGCACACAATACAGACACACTAGCATTGGATTTATACGGTTTGCGCAAATGGCTACTTGATTATGGGCCATGCATACGCTTATGTGATTGAAATCTTCAACTATCACCACAAGCGTCGTGTCAGTAGAGCTCGTCTTATGTTTACATTGGAAACAAGATGCCTTACATTCGTAAGGTTAACTTTTCTACACTCCCAAACATATAATTTCCAATTAAATCCAATTCTCCATGCATTGAAATTAGGAAAGAATCATATTTTAAATCAGACCCTAATATCAGAGCGATTTCAATACTCTGTTTTTCATACATTGTGACATAGCAAAATTCTTATCGTATTTTTTGCGTACAGCATATAGTGCACCACGCGCCTACCCTACATACCATAAAAAACGCTGGAATTCGCGATTTTCGGCGTTTAAAAATCGGAAAAAACTGCTATTTAACAGATCAAAAAATCTGTGTACCACGCACAAACCTTACGACCCTAAAATAACACTAGATTTTTTGATTTTTGGCGTTCTTTTTATCTCTTATCACTTCCGTGAAAAATGATAAGAAAAATTCGCGTTTTTTCGCGAAACTGATAAGAGATAAGGGATTGGTGTTTTCACTAAAATTGTAATATTCAAGGTCCTCTACAAATTTGCTGAAGACGCCAATCCGTTATCTCTTATCAGTTACGCCAAATACCCAGAAAACCTTAAAAAAACCGCGAAAAAACAGCGTTTCTTTTTATCATTTTTTGATTAACTGATAAGAGATAAGCGATGTTTGTCTTCACCAAAATTGTGAAGCAGGTTGTATACTACAACTATCTAAATGAAACATTTCATTATCCCTTATCAGTAACGTGGAAAATCGCGAAAATCGCGAATTCTTTCTTATCATTTTTCGTGAAATTGATAAGAGATAAGTGATATCTGTTTTCGGGAAAAGTGTGATCATAGTGTTAAAACCATTATATCCAATAAAAATTAGTTCAAATAGATCAAATATTCCCATATAAATGCACACAAATTTATGGGGGTCTAGCCAGACCCGAGGTGTGCATCCGCGTAGGTACTTTCTCGATATCCTTTTTTCGTCCTGTTCAAGGAATTTTTTTGAATTATCCTTTACATAGATCGATAGTCAATGAAATTTTAGGAAGCTACCCGGAGTTTAAGTCGATAGATAAACTAGGACTATGTTAAATTAACGATCAAAATTGAAATATGTCTGGCCAGACCCTCGTGTGTATCGGAGGGTTAAACGTGTTTTACTTTTCAATAATATTTCAAAAAATCGGGTTGTCAACTTCATTATCATAGGTAGAAATCGTACGCAGATTTTCGGACTGTATTCAAATGTGAACCAATTTCTTCTAACTGCGAATGCGTGTGATCATTAGATTGATATGAGGCTAATTTTGATTATACTTACTACATAGTTTCTTTGATTGTTTTGAAATCTGGCCTTTTGGAAGGTTCATAAGCCCAGCATTGTGACATTAGTGAGTATAGTCTTGGTGGGCAATCAACTGGCAGAGGAAGTCTTTCTCCATTCTCTAATTTACTAATAACATCGCTGTTTTTGACGCCTTGGAATGGTTTCACACCGAGCATTAAAATCTCCCTGAAAAGGAAATTTGAATGAAATTTACTTAACCTTCAAACCGTGAAACCTATTTTCTAACGTTGTTCGTGGAACCGGTGCCTGAGTGCCCATAATGCATTTTAAAGGAAAATGTCAGTTTTTTCTTGAATTTTTATTTTTAAATGTAAATATTTCAGTACTTATTGATCGTAAAAGTATGAAAACCTCTTTGAAAAGTGATAAAAGTCATGAAAAATCGAAATATGAAAGACAACAGCAAGTTTTTTGGAATTTTTTTTAAAAAAAGTGGAGATTGCAATTTTGATTCCTTCACAAAAATGAAGGCAAAAACATATACATACAAATTCCACTATGGCCGATTTTGACGTCAAAAATTGAGATTTTGAACGGCAGGTTGGATCAAAAAGTTATGTATATCACTAGAAAGGTCTTGAAAAGTAGATTCCATTTTTGATATAAAACTTCAAAATAGGCCGGCATTTGGCCAATATTTGGTCGTTGGAATTTTCTGGCCAAAATTGATGAAATGGCCATATTTTGATGAAATGATGATCGATTTTGATGTTTTATATGTACTTTTCAAGATCTTTCCATTAAATTTTATACGCAATTTGTCGAAAAATGTATATGGGCACTCAGGCACCCATTTCACGTATAGCGCATCACATATGTTTACGCGCATATGTGGTAAGCTAGTGCGCGTATGTGGGTATGTTAACCCAATTTTTGTAGCCAAATGTTCAACGAATCGAACCATAGTTATCAGCCTCATATTCATTAATTTATGATAAGAAATAATTAATTTTTAAACATTCAAAGTTGGTTTTGGGCACACAGTGCCCATTTCACGGTTTGAAGGTTAAAGATGAAGATAAGTTTATAAATTTCGAATAAAAGGGTATCTAAAAACTTTTTTGAATGTACAAAGAACCTTCCCCATTTTAAAAGTGTTTCTACACTATTTTTTACACACCGCCTCCACTTGCATTTAGTTTTCATTACATTAGATACACTTTGACCGTTGAAATCCAATCGAAGTGAAGAATAGTTGAAAGCTGCCGCTTATTCTTTACTGATATCTCTTAATTTGCCAGAATTTTTTTTAGTCAATAAACGTTAAAAAAGAAGAATAGAAAAAAATAAAGTTACCATATATACACATACCATATGCAACATCCATACATCCAGGTGTCAGATGCTGTAGTAAAACGTCGAAAATTGATTGATTCTGGAGCCATCCATTTAATTGGTAACATTCCTTTACTCGAATGGTAGTATGATTGATCTTCAACCCATCGTGATAATCCAAAGTCAGCCAGTTTAATACAGTTAGGGGAACTGACTAATACATTACGTGCAGCAATATCTCGGTGAACGAATTTCTTTGATTCTAAGTAGCTCAACGCCGTCGAAAGTTGATAACAATATAACAAAAGAGTTCCCAGTTTCAATCTATTTTTAGTTCGATGAATACAATTAAAACGATACACATGTTAATTTTATAAATTAATGTTATACATTACGTAATGACATTATACAATGGCTAAGAAAAATATTATTAAAATTTGGTCGATTTCCAGTACATAATGGTCCAAGAAAGGTAACAGCTTATCTAAAATCAATAGCAAAAATGGTCCGCAATTCATGAGGAAAGTGTTGAAAGCGTCTACAATCGTTCAATCCATATTGTCCAATTTTTTATATTTCTTGTTATTTGATGACTTTTCATTAAGATGCAGCTTATAAATTGTTTATCTGATGATTTTAGATTTCAGGCAAAAGAAAATGGCTCATTTATCTCGCAGTTACAAGGCACTTCGCCATAGCCTATTAGATAGACGCGTGATTTCAATGCAAATTGGTTTTTAAAAAGGAAAATAAACAATTCTGGTGTAATTGAAAGGCAATGAATTTTAGAAAAATATATCGAAAAAATCCAATGTATTGATCACCGGGATAGTCTCGATCATCAAACGTCAAACCAACAACGCCACACATTTTGACGGCAACGCATTGGAACTGTATTGATGCACACATGAAAAAAACCTTTGAATCAAACAAAGAAATATGTCTAAAATATGACGTTAGTAGGTTTCCATCCAATATTCCCATATAATGACAGGAATCCTACTAAACAACATACATACGCATGTACAGTCATTGGCGCATACACAAACGTCAACTCATCTATGACGTTTGTGTATGCGCCCATATTCCCATATAATGACAGGAATCCTACTAAACAACACACATACGCATGTACAGTCATTGGCGCATACACAAACGTTATAGATGAGTTGACGTTTGTGTATGCGCCAATGACTGTACATGCGTATGTGTGTTGTTTAGTAGGATTCCTGTCATTATATGGGAATATTGGATGGAAACCTACTAACCTCATATTTTAGACGTATTTCTTTGTTTGATTCAAAGGTTTTTTCGTCTGTGTGAGTGTATCCAATACAGTGTCAAAAATTGTCATGTTGTGTGATGAAACAAGGTCGCTTTCTTCGTATACAAATATTATATCGTATATGGGAAAGGTTTGACGTAAGACGCCTCTACGCGTGGAATGCTCAAAGCTGTCATCGTACACATATTGAACACGAACATTGTCGTTTACACAATCGCACTCACACAAATGAACGCGTCGATAGTGCCCGCTCAATATGTGTACGATAACTGTTTTGAGTGTCCCTCGCCTAGAGGGCTGCGTGTAGTTTTTCTTCGTTTATTAAGCGATCTTGGATGAAACAATAATATTTGATTTTTGAAATAAAAAAATGTTTCGATTCTGCTAAATCAAATTGTACGAATGTGCCGATGGCACGCAAGACAACAAAATGCTTTCTTGAGCCCGTATTAGAAAATAAATATTTTGTTTTTCGTGAAGTTAACAAGTGCGTTTGCAAAATGAGCGCATTCACGCCTGTAATCACGATTTGAACGAACTTCATTTTGCACATAATGTTATTGTTAGTGTAATGCTATCCCCTCGGTATTGATGTTTCTGAAAACAGTCGAACCTTAGCTAGAAACCATTCTTGCATGAGGTTTTTGATATACTTTTACTTTTACCACATTTTTCACCACTTAGATAAATTGACGACAAAGCCCTGGAAATCGACAAAATGTTGACATATCTTCTGACCGCCCTAGCGTACATTATAATAAAAGCTTCATACTTTTTCGCATGCGCACGCAAATAGGCACGCAATTCGCCCAAGCGTGCCAACTCCATGACTATCCATATTGGAGCATCACTACATATGCCGATCAAACGAATTATGTGAGGATGCTCAAATTTTTGCATTATATAAGCTTCTTCTAAGAATTTTTCAGACGTAATCAAATCTGCATCCGCTTTGCATGTTTTCACAGCGACATTTTGAAATATATTTTTTTCTGTGTCATTTTCGTTTGTTGATAGAGTATCGTTATCACTCTTTTGACTAGAGTTCTCAGAACCGGATTGTGTCCCTTTCAGAATCTGTGCCATCCGAAATGTTCCAATGTGAACATCACCAAACTGTCCAACACCGATAATCTCATTTAAAGTAATTTGTGATCTATTCAGTTCATAATTGCGTACAGCTGGTTGCGAATAGTCATTATCTTCCTCTTCTTCTCCTAGACCAATATCAACATAGTCTTCACTCATAATGGGCATTTTTGTATCTAATTTGAGGTTTACTAGTGACGTATTCAGTGAAGTTATATTCAATGATATATCCTGTTCCGGTACTGGAAATGGAAAAAAATGCTTTTTATTGTAGATTTAAGTCTAAATAACAGGTTAACCTTACACATTTCAGTTTTCGTATTTTCTATGTTTGCACACGCTTGCTGAGATTGCTGTGGGAGTTCTGGAAAATCATCTTGTGGTATAAAACGTGTATTAAATTTTTCCAATGCGCTGGTTGAAGCATATCGATCCCAATAGCTTGTTTCAGTATGGTTTACCATTCTGCAGTAACCATCCACCAAATCAGCTATACTGTTTGCTGTTTTTGCACCATTACAAGTAATAGTTAAATCATCCGAATTACCAACGACTTTTATTTTAAGTAGTGTTTTCATTTCGTTGCAAGAACAAGAATTTGTGATTGGATCTTCTAAAGCTTGCTTTTTAATACATTCGATATCAGTTTGTGTTTGTAGTGTTGATGTTGTGATTCTTTCAATATTTTGAAAATCTGTAACACGAGTCGGACTCGCTTGTGGATGAGCTATGTATGAAATGCCTGAATCCAGAAAACAGTTTCAATGAAAATTTTATTCTTTATTGAAAACATACCGGTGCGGCACTGGCGGTGCCTATGATTTAACCATAGTGGCCACTCAATCGGTAAAATAGAATTATTTTATTTCATTTTAAACTTACCCACATGCGGCCCAATAATTAAATCAACCGGAATATTCCACCCAGAACCCAATGTAATTACAAATTTCTCTTGATCGAAAATGTATTGTGTTTTTAACAGCTCGAAATACCTAGTACATATTGGAGAAATTTCATACATAGATAATATCAGTCAAAAAGTTTGAAACCACTTCTGGTGAAAATTGATTGGTCAAAATTATTTGATCCTAATGCACTTTAGCAGGTTGCTTCAATGCTTCGAATCGATTAGATTGCTAAAGCCTTCGATTAGTTTGCTAAATTGTTATTAACAGCTGTGAAATTTTTAACGGTAGAACATTTGTAGTAGAGGTCTACACGGTTAAATCCGATCCGAAAAAACCGGTAACCGAATCGCATCCGAACCGAAAAAATCAGTTCGGTTTTTTTTTCAGGTATCAAAAATTTAGATCGGTTCGGATATCGGTTTTTCTTGTTTTTATTTCGGTTCAATCCGAATTATAAGAAATGAACTATAACTACCGAGCTTCTCTCCTGTATTCTCATTTGAAAAATTAAGTAAATGTTGTATATTTCAAGTACACTGCAATGTTCGGAATTTTCGGATACGGTTCGATTTCGGTTGTTATATGTTCGGATAGAAATGAAGTTCGGATCGGTTTTTTTGGATATTTATTTTTAAGCACGGTTCAGTTACGGTTACTGATATTTGCCAACCGTATAGACCTCTAATATGTGAAGAAAGATAAATAAGCCCCCCCCCCAGACCCCCTTAATTCATTTTGATTAATTTTCCTGTCATGATGTATCATCCTGAATCAACATTAAAACAAACATATTGATGCATATATAAATAATTGAGTTATGAACTTACTTGAGCATGTATTCCATTTCCGTAAAGTTGTAAACTTTTTTATAACCCGTTTGAATGAGTTTTTTCAGATTTTTCTGTTTAACTGTATCTATCACAGACTTTGGTATAAAGTTACTGAAACCAATCTCCTTTTCGATGTAATCGACATGATGTTTTTTATCGGAAGATTGGTTGGTATCTTTATAATAATGTCGAATACCCAAACAGCATAATTGAATCGCTGTATCTTGATCGATATGTGTCAAATTTGAGTGAATATAATCCTGTTTAACCTATAAACAACATAAAAGTATTCATTCGGGATTGAAATCTTGAATATGAATTTCTTGTTAATTTTTATTATTCCAGACTGTAAAGGAATTGAGTTCTTTGTATTCTTAGTTTTACCTGATCAAAGTAGAAGTGGCATGTGGTTCGGTCATTTTCAAAAAGTTCTCTTAAATCTGCGGGTATGTAGCGTACACGGAGTTCGGCTTTCCACACACTATTAGAATGGCTCACATTGACTTTTTGTTGCTGTTTACGTGATATACTTCCACTAGCAGCAGGACATTTTGAATTAAAACAAGTTGGATTGGAAATGTATGAAATAACTTCATTCATTGAAGTGTCCGGTGGGATCCATAAAGTCTGTGTGAAAATGGGGTTTATTTTATTATATACAAATATATCTTCTTAATAAACATATCTGTTTACTAATTTTTCGTCACTAGGAATGTTTTTGAAAGCCAAGAATGATAAAGACAATAAAAAATGAAATTTGTTTGAAAACTCAAACGAGGATATAGTTGTCATTACATCTACTCGTTTGAGAGTCTCGAATCAGGATCAAAAGGAACCCTATCATAACGCCATTTAGATCTTTCATGTTAATTTCACAATGCACTGAACTAAAACGAAACGGGTGTGTTTTGTTGTTATAATCAGTCACGGAGTGTATCTGCTGCGATGGTATGAAAGAAACAAAGAACTTCAGAGGCATGACTTCGATTCCCGAAAATAAAATTTGGGTTCTTTTGGTATCAAACGTGTTGATCCAAATCTTCATCGAGTTTCACATCCTGGAGAAGAAATGTTGCCCGCAAAGTTCCCGTTTGCGATCTTTGATAAATAGTCAAGTTGTATCAAATTAAAAACTTTTCCAAAGTCAATTCTCGTGCTGTTAGCGAACACATAGGTGCTATGCATTTTACGACGTCATTTTGAAATGATGTAGAGATGGTTAGAAGAATTGAAAAAAGCACATTCCGTCTTTTTATATCGTTGCTTTTCGTTTTTTGTTATAACAGTAACATGTTCCCTTGCCATTATTCTTAAGTGTTTATATATTAAATATAGATCATTAGCGCATCCCTAAAAATACTAACTTATTTTTATTTTATGTATTTTACTTTACCTCTCTTGTGAGCATGTGACGCAAACGTAATGCATAGCTTTGTGAATTAGTCTTTTGGTTTGGTGACATTGAACTCATGATTAAATTTATTACTTGTCGAACATCGGATGCCTCATCAAATCGAATCATCCGAAACCCATGATTTGGAAGATGTACATGTAATGTCTGAACATCAGATTGTACTGTTTCGAATGAAATAAAAAGAAAATAAAATTAATATTTTTAAATAGTAAAACGAAAAAGATCGACTTTATACATTGAAGGTCGAGTTGTGCAACAAACGCTAAACTGTTATCAGTAGCACGGAAACATTGAGAAATTATAAGGCTATAATAAGATTAACTATTGTTCTGTGGAATTGCACTTTCATGTTATGACGACTTTTGCAGTCATTGAGACCGACAGTAGATTGTTCAACGCTTCAGCTAGCCTTTTATTTTTCGCACGTTTAAGTTAGGCATTTTTGGACCGTTGACAATAGGCCTCCTACAGACATCTTCATGTTTGGTTATTCACTTCAGTGGTTACCGGGAACCGGTAGTTCTACCGGAAACCGGTAGTTCCAAAATGAAAAATGCAGCACTAAATTCGAATTCCGATAGTCGATATTTGAATGTTTTCTATTCTTTTGCTCAATTTCTAAGTATACAGAATAAATTAATGCAACGGTTTTGTTCACTTTTTATTGTTTTCTTCTTGAAATGACCATTATTTGGTTGAATGTTCCAAGTGATGATATTGTTAAATTAGCAACTGCTAGTGACACATATTATTTACAATATGAATGTAGACGCTCGCTAAATAATGTACTACACTCATATCAGGCACAGGTTGCCTATTTCAATGGGGCATCCAATGAATGTGCTGAAACTGCCAGATATTTCAATAATCTCAAAACCGAACGAAACCTGAAATTGCTCTTGTTTTTAGCGGTATATAGCAAATGTTTTAGCGATGCCATAAAAATGATTCAACGATTGTTAGTTTCGTGCGTCACTTGAATTTCCTGAAAATGTACTCGAAGATTTGAAACAAAACCCATTGCTAGGCGGCTAGGAAGAAGCATGGAACGAAGAAATTGTTGTGGGAAACGACGAAAAGGTATTCCTCAAAGAGGTTTAGCTTGCTTAAAGTGGTTGAACTTGGTTGAACTTGAGCCCAAAAGACAACACAACATAAAACACATTCTCTGCGTGAGTGCGTCATTGACTCTAATATTGAAATCAGTACAAATCGATTCTCTATAGACAATAAATTGGTCCAAATTGTTGAACCATTTATCAATTTCCGAGGCGATGCCGATTTGAAAAAAGGTCCACGAGCTGTTTGGGAAGGATTTGGAATCATCATCAATACATTTGCAATACCAAGAGCTTATGCAATTGAAATCTCAACTTAATTTGGAGTCAAGTCCTTATACCAATATAAAGAAGCTAACATACCATCTCGTTATCTCTTATTATCAGTTACGCGAAAAATGATAAGAAAAAACTCGTGCTTTTCGCAGTTTTTAGCGTTACTGATAAGATATAACGAAATGGTGTCTTCGCCAAAATTGTAGTACTTAAAATTCCCTACAACTTTGCTGAAGACCAGAGATTACTATGGGATATTTTTATTCATATGGGATAAGGATAGGAAAAATATCGCATAAAAATAATAGATATTTTTCACGCGTTGCGTTCAGCGAAACGCATAAATAAACAATAGCGATTCTGCACACACAGAATCACTGTTTTTTCGTTATACTCTTCACACTTACGATGAGCTGCGCGGAGCGTGCATGTAAATGTTTCGCTCACTTCTTTCTTTGAACACTCTTCGTGTGTCAACACAATGTTTGTGTGTATCGCTTGTGCCGTCGTTTGTAAACGACGTCAATGAGCTGGGTACGAAGAGTGTCGATCGAAAGAAAAGAGCGAAACATATAAATGCACGTTTACAAACGACGGCACAAGCGATACACACACAGACATTGTGTTGACACACGAAGAGTGTTCAAAGAAAAAAGTGAGCGAAACATGTGCATGCACGCTCCGCGCAGCTCATCGTAAGTGTGAATAGTATAACGAAAAAACCGCGACTCTGTGTGTGCAGAATCGCTATTGTGTATTTACGCGTTCGCTGAACACAACGCATGAAAAATATCTGTTATTTTTATGCGATATTTCTATCCCATATAAATAAAAATATCCCATAGTAATCTCTGCTGAAGACACATATATCTAAGGCCACACACATGGCTTGCGTTTTTCGCGTAATACACGTAACTGAAAAGAGATAAGTGATACCTGTCTTCAGCCAAGTTCTAGGAGAACTCCTGTACTCCAACTTCTCCAAAGACACTAAGTCGCTATCTCTTAAAGCAGCTTTACATGACGGAATATGGCTCACGGGACTTAGTTCTCCATTTAAAATGACGTGAACCAAATTCCGCCATGTAAAGCTTATAGGTCATAAATATCGTCTTTTCAATATCATTTTTGATTCAATGTTGTTAAGTAAGTTTATCTTTCTCAAAATCATAATATTTTATATGCTTACCATTTGAACGAGACGGACTAAAATGGGGTGAGTGACCACGCGTAATATTTAAATCAGTCATTTTCTAATTTTAAAATAATAGGAAATCTTATTAAATATTTTAAATAATTGTGCGTCCGAATTTACTCGTAATTGTTGTGTTGATTCGTAAATATTCTATTTTCTTGGGGACCGTGTATATTGCTTCAATTATTTTCTGTGAAAATGTCTTATTTTAGTATTCCTTTGCCCCCAAGATTGCTGATTAATCACAATCAATGCAGGACCAGTAAATCCGTCATAGCTATAAAAACAAAAATAAAAAGTTTTAAATAGGACAAACAAAATATTTCATACAAAATTGCATCAAAAATGTAAAACCAGAAAATAATACGTACAAAATGTTAACGATTCGCCTGGTATTCTTGCATTGTTTTGCATGTAAAAGACGATGTAGGTGTTCGTTGCCAGGATTTTAAGAGTAAGTATAGCTTTTTAAATATGTCTGTTTGAATTAAGTTTTAATCGTTGGTTAAACAACTTTTTTCGATCGTAGATTCTATAAAAATGGTGAAATAAAATACGACACTCGAAGTGCTAATATTTAAAGTGTAAATTTGGGCGCTACCATCGTTGAAGAATACTATCCGTGTATCTGTTTTTGTGCCAAGCATAGGATACGACGTGGATGCAAAAGATCGCACCAAATTAAAAAAAAAATTAATAACCGTGCGATCACATCATCACATACGTATACATATCCTAATACTTTCACAAACATCATCACCGTCTTCGTAAACACTATTTTATATTGATGAATGAAATTCAGTTCGTTGAAGGAATAAATTATTATTCATTTAAATATTATAGCAAATACATATAATTATTCATTTTCCTCATTATTTTTACACCTATTGACGTTGTTTAGTTTCAAGATGCTTCGGGTAATAAATTTCATTCAAATCGCATTTTCGTTTTTAATGTGACTTATAAACTCTGTCTCAGTCTATACGCACAAATCCTACGCAATTTGATTCTTTATTTGACCAAAATAGAGTTTTCTTCAGTTTCGGTGCAATTTTTTTTTTGCAAACTGAAGAACATTTACGTTATGTTGTGGTGAATGTTCAATTATTTCAAGTTATTTTGTTTCAATTAAAACAATATGGGATATTCGCAAAATTTATTTAGTCTTTTCAAACTGCCAACAACAATATAAAACACTAGACACGTGCTATTGTTAGGAATAAAAATGGGAAATCGAGATAAAACAGTTGTCCGTACGTGGGTAGTATATATCCAAAATTTCAGAACAGCCAAATAAAACGCTTTCTTCGATAACGATTTGTATTTTTTAGTAGGAATTATTTAATTTGGTGACTTATGTCACTGAAGGAATAAAGTCGGCTGTTCTTATTAAGTCGGCTGTTCTTATGAACAAAGAAGTGATTCAATTTTTTACATTCATATCGATCGTGTGCTGGACTTTGTTATTCTTAGCATGAAGAAACAAATATTTAACGTTACAAATATGATTATACATTACATTTTTGATTACTTCAAATCATACTTTTTTAATTTCATTCTGTGCCTGTCAAAGTGTTTTTAGCGGAATTTAACAAAGAATGGCATTGCCGTTATCAATATACACTACGCGTAGAGTCTGTTGGAACCCACAAAGGGACTCATTTTTGGTCTAGTTTGTTATTGCATAATAATTGAGTCGTCACATGAAATGTACTACATTACTAGGGGACTCACGCCAATTTCCATATTTAAAATATGAACAAATAATATGAATTAGTTTATGTTTCAACATATTAAACAGATATGTATGCATAATTTCAATTTTGCTCAATTTTGTTCAATAAACCGACTGTCAGCAGAACCATGTCCAATCTGTTGACGTCATTATCGCTTCAAAAATTCTGGAAATGGGTTTTGGTGGATCCTGTGGATTGTTCAAAACCGCTCCTGGTTCTGGAAGTGGATCCTCAGGATGGGCCAGGGCATTGTCAAACCCAGTCTGATCCATCCTGAAGATCCACCAAAACCCACTTCCAGAACCGGGAGCAGTTTTGAACGATCCTGAAGATCCACCAAAACCCACTTCCACAACATATTGTTCAAGGTGAATATGAACAATAACAACGCATTCGGGAAATAATACAAAATATTTGAAATCTAGCGTGAATTTTACATGATTTAAATAATACAAATAGATTTTGCTAAATAAAATTTGGCATGAATCCCCTAGCTACATTACAAGGTATGAATGGATTAGATAGATAGCATGTACAGTACAATAAAGTTCAGGTCACCAAAAATAAAAAAATCAGCTGAACTTTTGTATTAAATTCAATGCTATCACAATAACCAATACACTATATCATAATGTATGGAAATGAAAATGTTCAAGTATCGTAATGGTAAAAACGTTTTAATGTAAATTTTTAGTTATTCACAGATAATAATTAAACATATAAACAGAATCTGTTTTGGCATTTAAAAAACCAAAGTTTTGAACCCCGAGGAAGAAAAAAAAACAAAGTTAGTACCTTTTAATGTACATTGTACAATGTTTTAACGGTAAAATAAATATGTAATAGACTAGCATTAACAGCCAAAATGAAAAAAGTCCGCCCCTATAATAACACTACTTCTATACTATAGTAGGGAAACCATGCTAAGCGGATAACCCGAGTCCGCTGAAAGTGATTTGACAACGATTTCTTGTCTCGAACTTGTTGTTCTTATTCAAGTTTTTCAAAAATCAGACTATGTTGAAAGTTCAAGATAGTTTGGAAATAGATTCGGAAGCAAGTTCGGAAGAGTAAAGTTAAAGTTTTTTTTTAATTCACAAAAAGTGTGGGAAAACTAATTTAGTAATTTTTTATATTTTTTCAAAGTACTGGCTGAATATTTTGGGTTTTGTGGGAAAATGACTCCAAGAGTCATGGAACACCTGATCTATTCTTGTTTATACAATTGGGGTATTACATAGATAGTTTTTATTCAAAAACTATTTATTTTATTCAACCAATGAAACGCCACGGCATTCACGTTGCAAAATTGTCACTGCTAGAGGCACAATTTAGATTTTTTTAAGGTGGATATTTGAAAACAATAGACATTTTGCATTGCAAACGTGTTAAAATAACCCTTCAGGCGCCTTGAGGTATGAAATTCAACACAGTTCAGGCCATGCCTGTTCAGCAGCAGAAAAACACTCTCTGTTTTTTTCACATTTTTTTTATTCTATGATTGTATTTTTCCAAAACACTAATTGAACTATGTATCACCACAATGGACATAATATAGAAAAATTTCAAATATTCCTGCCGATAAAGTTTTTGTGCAAAACGACGGTTAATGATGTTTTTCATATTCTATGCGTTTTTTCAAAACAAGACATTCAACTGAACGATTTCAATAACACCACTATTCATCTTTTACATTTATTAAATGAATTAAAAATTATTAATTCGCGTTCAACAAAAGTACCAGCACGATATGTTTTTTTTTATTCAAGGTAGAATAGATAGATGCTATTCTATAGCTATTCAAGTCCAGAAGTGACTCAGAACTTTTTCAGTTGAAACCTACGGAGTTTGGATAGATTTCTGATATAAATGCATTGCTTTTTGTTCTTTCAAGCTTTCAACATTACATTCAGAATTTAAAAAATTATATTATGCTCTGATGCACTCTTTTTATGATTTCTAAAATCATCCATGATCCATTTGAAATAGATTCAATATATTTTCGCCTTTTTTTAAATTTCTGTTAAATGTGTTTGAGCGTCTTTTGCACATCTATTGATTCTTTGGTGACTTTGGGCCAAATACTTTGGGCATGTTGTACTTCTGATATGCAAAATCAAAGAAGATGGATTTTTAACCAAAAAAAAGTTCTTTCCCGAAGACATTGTTGTATGTAATTTGTATCATTGTTTCTTATTATGGGGGCAGAGGGATACAGGGCGTCGTGAACGTGTCGTTGTTGATATGCGCACTAGCCATTTTTCGCAACCTTTGAACTACCACTAGCGTACACATCGAAAACAGTATTTAAATTACATATTGGGCAATAAAAACTGTTCGCAGTGCGTATGACATTGCAATTTTCAAAAAAAAAATTATCCAAATTTGGAGAAATAAGTTAAACTGTTTTTCATTTGAATATAATCGGATCATTGGATCCATGGGACAGTCTTTGTTAATATTGACTATGAGAATTTTTCCAAGCAAATCGTCCAAAAAGAGTAGTATCAACAACTTACTGTTTTATTATATTAATTGGATATTTTCAATATTTTTGAACGTTTGGATGTTAAATGTAACAATTTTCCGTCTTTATCTAATAAACAGTTTCCTTTTGGATTGAAAGTTCACTTGGACAACATTTATCAAAAAGGGGCACTTTTACTGATTCACTCTTTTGTAATCGGCCAACTTTCACTTGGTATGCGCACTTTCTTGAAGCTACTATATTTTCAATTTTTTTATAGACACAACAATTTTTTCAATTAGCTTCAGTTACTTCAGAAGTTGAATGTAAACAAACTGACTAAAAATTGTTTACGTTATGTTCAATTATCGGTGAATTCAATTCAACCATTGATTTCATTCGGTGTATGTGAAATGATTTAATTTGTTTTGTGAACGAATTCATGACGTTCGAAATGACAAAAGTATTTAAAGCTGTGTCAAATCTTTATTTTATATTTAAAAAAAACTCAAAAAGGTAGTTCATTAAGTATTAGAGTGTGCCCTCTTGTGGTGAATAGATAATACCTAGGTGATCTGAATATGTGAAAATTAATTATAAAAGAGAATTAATACAAAATCTTCTGTATATCGTTGTTATTTATTTTATTGTTTTTATTCTAATTTTATTAATTTTATGACATTCATATTACATAATGTACTCTATCTATATTCTATATAGATAGCCATAGATAACACCTTCATCTATGGCTAGACCGTATATTACATTGAAAGCCCATTCGACATGAGACGATCTATGGACGTTAATAAATCTTGTGGATGATATCTGGAACACTAAGACGTCCACCAGCTTCTTATAACATACTGTTACATTAATTTTTTTCTCCTTATTTCTATTCTGCAAGCACTGGTTTGGCTTTCTTCAAAATTCGCAAGCGATGAGTCTTACTCATCATGAGTGATGTAATCTCTCCAACTGCCCTTTAGCGACGCCGTTCGTTCGTATCGATTTCGGTCCTCCCGATCGCTCCGTTCAAACATCTTGAAATTCCATGTCCATTTCTCCGCTTTCCTGTCGCGTTTGGTCAGATAATGATACTTCTTGCTCGATATTTTGAAGTTTATCTTTTGGTGAAAGAAAAAAATGAGAATTAAATTGACAATTGAAAATCAAACAATGAATACTATTTTATGATTGTAATACCTCTTTATGGGTTTTGATGGTTCTTCGGACCGTGGCGTTACATGTCTTCGTGCCTGGGTCCATACCGAGCTCGTAGACGAAATCACCATCTTCGTGTCGCTTTCGAACGATCCCATCACTTTCCAAACGTTCTAGTTGCGATTTTGGCACATTGTACTGTGCCTCATGAGGCCGAAACACCATCGCAATAAATCTTATAATGAAATGGTTTTTTCGATTTTACAATTCGTTCGATCTTTGGCATGAGGAAAATTGTATTCCAATAATCGTCTTGGTTCCGGCAGGCATCACCAACTTTGACTTGAACACCATTCACTCTTGGCAGCAATCGCAATTCGGCCATCATGTTGTAGAGGATGTCAGTATCAATTCCTACAAATTTCCACATGTGCGAGAAGATTAGTATGACTTTTCAATTCTTGATTTGTGTCACTTCAATTGTATTTATTTATTTATTTACACCGCCAAAAGACTGGCTGACTGGCGGAATAATTTGTTTTGCAGGAAAATGACTCCAAGAGTCATGAAAAACCTGACCTTTTGATTAATTATATATAATAGGATATAGATTGATTTTACATAGGGGAGGACGGAGTATTTCGACGCACTTTTCTTAACTATTTAAAATCTTCCGACCTAGTCATGCAATCTGACTCATTGTTGTATCATATGATAGGTATTGTCAATGCAAATCTTTTGATGCATAACACTTATGGTGTGTGGAGTCACCCAGAAAAATTTTCTGGACAATTTCTTGACCCCCATTTTTCCGGGGCAAACTGACGCACTATACGGGGCTAACCGACGCACCCGTATTTTCATCGTATTTCAAGTCATTTATCTCAAAATAAGTAATCGAATGAAATCTATTATGTTTTACGATCTTTATGAATAATGTGACCAGATCATTTTTTCGAAAATACAGGAGATCCGGGGAAAATGAGAGGAAAAATATAGGAGAATATTGGATTCAAAAATTCTTTCTTCTTCGGCCAAATTCTGAGCACAACTTGACAACGATTCCGCGGTAATTATGAGTTTAATATGCATGAACATCTTGAAGAAGCAACGCAATCAAGTGGGTCTTTTTATGCCAAAGCCTCCACTTTTTCTCTCAAAGTCAATGACTTTTTCGCCTAAAGCCATTTCAGAGACTTTTTATCCCAAATTGATAGAATCCGAACACACCAGGGAATCGTTGACTGAATAGTTCGATGTCAACTATCGCATATCTTCCGACATAGTGTGTTTTTGAAATGAACATTTTGGAATAAAAAGTAGGCCTTTTTGAGCCAAAGCACTCTACTTTTCCTTCCAAATTCAATGACTTTTTCACTTGATCATCACAACATCTGTAGTGAAAATCCATTTGTTCGTCTCCATTGATACATAACAACTAAGGGTATGTTTCGTCTTGTTTTCTTTGACATTTCTTCGTAACAGATAAATAAAAATAAATAAATAAACAATTATCAATGAACGTAATGAGAAATTTACGCTCATTCATAATCCCGTGCAAAGCATCGTTGCCAGAACATGTGACAAAATAAATCTGTGTGGCCATTCCATTCTTCTCAGTGCGAACAGTAAAAATATTTATCCATTTATTCATTTGTTCATGTACACCGCCAAAAGACTGGCTGAATAATTTCTAAAGTGACTCCAAGAGTTATGAAAAACCTGATCTTTTCGTATTTTTACAATATATGGTAATTTTATACAATAAATAGTTTTAAGAATTTGGTCTATAAAAGCATTGACACAAGATAACCCAACCGATACATGGAAATGCATAGGTAGCCAAAATGTAAATGGTCCAATATGGAACGTGTAAAAATGAAAGACTAACTGAAGCGTTAACACTGCCCTAATGACAGCAAAAGTCATCATTCAATTTATCCAGAGGTCATACATTGAAGAAAAGTTTTACGTCTAATCTAACAAGTCCCTATTGGTAGTTATGATATTGCGTATCACATCGCGGCTCTTTATTGGCTACTATTGTTCAGTGAAATAAAATTAAAAGTCTTTGATTTTAACTCAAATCATTTACTATATTGAGAGTAAATTAACGATGGAAAATGTATGCTGGGGATATCAGTTGGCAATGTCGGTTGATAATGCCCCGTTGCGGCGATATTGCGAGAGAATGATCAGACGTCGCCACTATTATTATATCGTATTCCAAACAGACTCATTTCTTCGTTGTGATCGAAACGTTTTGAAAAATGTCCTGCTAATCGATTTGATGCTATGCAAAGAAACTGATGTGTTGAATGGGCACGATCTGCATGCAAACAAAACAATCTCGACGAAAATAATCCAAAGTGCGTGAAATCTCAACTCGGCGAATGTTTCTAACCGATACGATTCGATGCAATGAGAACGGAAGAATTGGTTGAAATTTTGTCCGCACATCGCGATTTGTTCTCATCGAGTGAACTGGCGGATATTTCATTCATGTTTAATCAAAATCCACGATCAAGGCCATTGAATTATTGGTCACAAAACCGAGAGTTAATGTGCTGGCGACAGAATTCAATCGAAGATACACCGTACCACATTCAAAGCATAGAATCTCTTTGGTTCACAGCCAATAAACCACCTCTGTTTGGTGAATTTTGGTGTTAAGGTCTGTTGCATCGATATTCCCATAGCGTTTTTTGGTTGACTTTGTTCAAAAGTGAAGAAAATTCGCATCACCATGTTGCGTTCCTCAAATTATACACTACATAACCATTTTTGTAATGTTTGCGCTTGTTTGTTGGGACTGTAAAAAAGCAACCCAATTCCCAGTAGTACCGAAATAAATCCGTTCGCATGTACGACATTCGAAAGTGTAATAAGTCTGTCAATCTTGCACGACTTTTCGACAGGATTAGTTTTGTACATCTTCGATTTGGTTTTATCTCCGTATGACCTTCATTATGCGATTGGATGGACGCAAATCCAAACACACACATCTTCGTGCAAATAAAGTCTCTTTTATCCAAATTCGTATTCAAATTCGCATAAAACGACCGACCACATTGCTTAAGCAGCACATAAGTTCTCGAACGTTTGTGTGACAAACAACTGATTTTGAAACAGAACATTTTTTGCGATCTTACCAATTTTTATCGTTAGAGAAAGTAATCAAAAAAGTTTAGTTTTGAAAATAATTTTGAGTTAACCCTCAACTGCATGAATTTTTCCCAGAGCTGATAATTTTTTTTCCTGGTTTATTTTGATGAATAATCAACGGAAAAAATATTGGTTTTTCCGAAAAATGAAGAAAATTGGGAAAATTGGGTGGAAAACTGTTGCCCGCCAAAAGGCGGTTTCATGCAGGAAAGACATAGAAAATTCGATATTTCTTTTTTAAATTTTTCAATGAAAATATCAAAGTACATGTCATCAGCACCGCCCGGAAATAGTGCTGGTAAACCATAACATGTAAAAAATAGTGCTCGAATAGTGCTGTCGATTGCAATTGGTCCCATGAATAGTGCTGTTCGGAGACGCTAGCACTATTCGTTTGAAGTTGAAAAATCGATTTTTGGGTACTTTTGTATGGGAGGTATGTGAAATATTGACTTTTTCCACACGACTGGTAGCCGAGCACTATTCGTCGAAAGTTGAAAAAAATCGATTTTTCGTTGCATTTCCATGGCAAGTGTCCGAAATCGATTTTTTCGTATGATTACTGGCTCTATGAGTCCTGTTCGGAAAAGTGAAACAGTATAGTACAATTGAGTCATGAAGGGAGTCACAATATGAGTCATAATCGGAGTCATTCATTTGTCCAAAGTGATTCAAACTTGATGTGACTCACTCTTCATGAGTCGTAAGAAACGAGTAAGATTCTGACTCCATTTTGAAGGCAATGAGTCATTCGAGTCAATGAACCAGAATTGATACATTGAACGTTTGGAAATCTTAATCGTTTAAAGAACTTAAGCTATTTTCCAAAAACAAACTAGACAAGATTTCTGAACGTTCATTGTATGACTCATTGATTACGTGAGTGTGCCAGAAAGTCATGATTTTCTGTTTCACGCACCAATACTGTATGTATACTCGAATTTCTGCTCGTCACTGCATCCTGGTGCGAACAGAATTTTGAGGAAAATTGGAGAAAACTGATTTTCTAGAGAAAACTATCAATTGTAATTTTTTTCAAGTCGATTCATGATTTTAGTTATTTGTGATGTTTTGTTAGTTATTTGGTAGGTTGATAAAAATATTTATGTGAATGAGCTTTAAAAAAAGGGAAACCTGCTTTTTCAGATAAATCAAATAGAAATCTAATAAAATAAAATAAAATCAAATTTCTCAGAAGTCACCAACTTTTATGTGTGCGTGAGTTGAATGTAGCGACTAACGTATTACACATTATAACGTAGGTGAATTTGTAATACACTAGCGTAAATGCAGCAACCTCTGTGTTACCGTATGCAACATTGGGCAATACCGACACACGTATACACGCACATATACGGTATTACGGACTTTGACACATTTTTTGAACGGAGTTAGTAGCATTGATGAAGATGACGATTACACTGTCTTTCGTGTCCATTCTTCTTGGTTTCCTCAACGGTACGGTTTCTTATTGCTGTCGCCAACTGGTGCTAGCATGTGTACTACAAAGAAAATGTCAAAATCAATGTCAAATTATTCAACACAAGAGTGAAAAAGTAGTTCACTGCTAGCACCAGTTGCCGCTTCTGCAGAAGCCCATGGGCTATTTTATTTAGGAACTGTCAAGAAACCTGTTTGTGTGTGTGACACTGTGTTCACTACGATAATGTTCACTTTCAATATATTAATGACAGCTTCAAGCTGGACCGTCTAGAGGATGTCTTGGTCAAATCTCTCCCATGTATTTAGATACGAACAAAGCGATCTTGCCTCTTTGAATGGATTCCAGCGTTTGTAGTAACGCAACGGACCCGGGTCCGCATGTGTGGCCCGACCATCGCTTGTATAGAGCATAAGACTAAACATACCCATTCATTTTTCATTGTTTTTAAAATTCCGCGCGAAAAAGTGACGAGCAGAAATTCGAGTATACATACAGTATTGGTGCGTGAAACAGAAAGTCATGACTTTCTGGCACACTCACGCAATCAATGAGTCATACAATGAACGTTCAGAAATCTTGTGTAGTTTGTTTTTGGAAAATAGCTTAAGTTCTTTAAAAGATTAAGATTTCCGAACGTTCAATGTATCAATTCTGGTTCATTGACTCGAATGACTCATTGCCTTCAAAATGGAGTCAGAATCTAACTCGTTTCTTACGACTCATGAAGAGCGAGTCACATCAAGTTTGAATCACTTGGGACAAATGAATGACTCCGATTATGACTCATATTGTGACTCCCTTCATGACTCAATTGTACTATACTGTTTCACTTTTCCGAACAGGACTCATAGAGCCAGTAATCATACGAAAAAATCGATTTCGGACACTTGCCATGGAAATGTACCGAAAAATCGACTTTTTTTCAACTTTCGACGAACAGTGCTCGGCCACCAGTCAACATTTGTACAATCTGAAAACGCCATTTGCCAGCACTATTTTTTGACGTATCATTTGTATAGAAAAAATCAATATTTCACATACCTCCCATACAAAAGTATCGAAAAATCGACTTTTTTCAACTTTCGACGAATAGTGCTCGGCTACCAGTCAACATTTTTACAATCTGAAAACGCCATTCGCCAGCACTATTCCAGCACTATTTTTTGACGTATAATTTGTGTAGAAAAAATCAATATTTCACATACCTCCCATACAAAAGTACCCAAAAATCGATTTTTCAACTTTAAACGAATAGTGCTAGCGTCTCCGAACAGCACTATTCATGGGACCAATTGCAATCGACAGCACTATTCGAGCACTATTTTTTACATGTTATGGTTTACCAGCACTATTTCAGGGCGGTGCTGATGACATGTACCTTGTATTTTGGAAGCACTAAATGAGCACTAAATCCCTGACCAAAAATTTGGGGTTAAAAAAAATCCACCTCAATTTCACCCCCACCCTTAACCGAAGGGGTTGTGGGGTATATCTGGAATGAGAGCACTAAATGAGCACTAAATTGTGGTACCATCAGATTTCCGATATCTCAATATGGGAAAAAGTTTTTTTTACGAAAATAGGGGTAGTCAACCCCCAAAACGCCGATGCTCATTCCCAGTTGAAGCACTAAATCTGAAATTGGTGTCACTAAATAGCACCAAATATACACATAAGGAATTCCCCATATGCGAAAATTGTCAGGCTGAAGAGTTTTGGCCAAACTAGTTGAGCTAAAAAATGATAAAATATAAAAATGACAACGTTTATTACACAACACATTCGGAAGACAATCCTTTATTGATAATTTTTTATAGGTTCGTTCAAACAAACAAGTTTAAAATGTAATTGAAGTCAAAATTGACTATTATGGTATCAACATGTATGTATTTGTATTTGTGTTTGATAACTTGCGCTAATATAATTTTTATTGTCTTGTTTTCTGGTTTAATATTTATTAGATTTGTATCATTATCATTTTGGAAGACATTGGTACCAACTTATTATAACTAACCTTCATGTTTTTCCCTTTGAATTGTTCACCCATTCATTTGATTAAAAAAACATTCAAAACTATAACTCAAAAATTATATTATAAATGCACACAAAATTGTAACCAAATTGAATTATTTTTTTCGGTAATTATCGTGTCGCTACTAAATGAGACCAACATTTTGGCTTTTTCACCAAAAGTTTTTTTTCTTTTAAAATTTAATTAGATGTCTATCATTGATAAACTTACGCAAGATTAATCGAAAAGTGAAACTTGCATTGAGCTTGGCGATAACATTATAACAAACGTGCTCGTTCAGAACAGTATTTATTAACATATTCCAGTTTGTTGAGTTAGTTTTTTTATTGTAAGCAGTCTTGTCCTAGCTTCCAGTGGACATTGGACAAGTCCATAAATTATATTTTTGTTATTTCGAATAATATTCTTGGCATTAGAAACCGAACAGGGAAAATGATAAAAACATAGTCCATGAATTTTCGCTGGATCTTTAAAAAAAATAGTTTTTTTATATATGTGTACTTAACTGATAAGAGCATAGAACGAGGGCGACAACATAACTCAATTGTAAGTCAACTGCTGAGAATAATGACTGCACTTTATTTTGATGTCTGATTGAATGTGAAAAAGTTTTTCGCATGAGTTGTACATCAAAATGGTAATATCGATTTTTTAGCTGGAATTACAGCAACAATTTGAGTACAAATTTTTTTCACAAATCAATAACGCCCGGCCACCATTCCTAGCAATTTGAATGTTCTGATATGTGTAGTCAACACCATCTTGAGTCAATGATAAGTTGAATCATAGAATACTTTGTGCATCTTGCCTCAAGTTTATGGCTTAACGGTGATATTACGAACTGTGCCATAACTTCAAATCAGCTAATATGCTTTGTTTTGCATGTTTGCTAAATTCTTTTGTCAAAATATCATACTTTCTTCACTCTGGATCTATATATTACATGTGCGTCGATTGTTTCAACCATTTTGAAGTTAGACCGCATTTTTGGAAAGTAATTTCGAAAAAGCTAACGGAAACCCAGTCTTATCTAGCTGACTTATCATACTATGTATGTTTTTTATAATTGAATACATTTACACAGTATTTTACATGTTGAACTTAACCCATTTCATCCCAGAACTTTTTGGTCACCCAAATATTAAAAGCAAGATCTGCATACTCGGATTCTATGATTCTTTATCAGTTTCTCGATAATTCCTCTTTGTATTTGTTGTTCTCAGTGCAAATAGGCGGAATTGTTTGAAAATGTCGAAAAAAAATCTTCCTACAACAAATTGGAATCATAAACATACATAGAACTATGATATTATTTTCATTGGTTAGATTCTTAGTGCGTAGGTCCGTACATATATGTAACACGGGGAAAATTTGGGTTAATGCATAGGATTTGCTGACTTCCTTTAGCACGTTTCATCATCGGCGGTTGAAACAATCAAAAATCACTTGTATTAGAGCAGTTGTTGTAAAACTTTGACGAGTCTCACTTTAAGATGGCATTGATTGCCCTTTGATAATTTATATTTCAATATTCATGATGATCCAATTTTTCATTAGAATCTTTAGATATATATATATAAATATACATATACATATTATATTTAAATCCATTATTTCCTATATAATAACTATCAATAATTGAACTTTTTTTGGAAGACTTCGTTTCATTTTATACACAGTTTATACTGTTAAACATATATCTGCAGCTTAAAGCATTCGACAATCAGTAAACATATAGATATTTGACACATCAGTATTGAACATAACATCTGTTCAAAAGCGTTAAGAGGTAATGAGTTGCTATTAAGTTAATTGCATTGAATGACTTCAAAAAATTGAAATTAAGAGGTGAGAATATACTAAGGATTTTGCTAGGAATGGTTGAACGATGAGATATTCGTTTCATATCACTTAAACATCTGTAATGCATGGATTTTGCACTATTTAAACTTGTGAGTGAATAGAAAGGTAAAACCTTGGGATATGTTCATAAATAGGCAGATTGCACTTAACGTGCAGTACAATTTTAACAACCACAGTAGTCTTTTATCTCCTATGAGTTTTAAATTTTTTGGATGCGCATATAATAGAAGAACGCGTGTATTCTCAGTACTTTTGGCAAAGTAGTGTCTTCGATAGTTAATTTTTAGTAAGTCGTAATTTGCACCTTTAAACAGTCTGAGAAAAGCATGAACTCCTCTACGACTATCTCATTGAAAACCATCCATGTGAGTTAATATTGTTAAGGGTTTGGCGTTGTACTTCATATTGTCACACATGTTCGTCAATCAAAATTCAGACTCACGAACTGCTATTTAGAATCAAATATTCATATGTTTACTGATTTGTTATTATTGTCATTTTAGCTTTGGAATAAATTTTTTAAAAAATGTTGAAATCGAAAAATCTATTTATTATAATCGACCTGGTAATCTTAGTATTACGACTCGTGTGTTTATTTTGCATATCGAGTGGTTAATCGGGGTGGTAAAGTGGTTATAATCAACTAATAACTATCGCCGGACTTAAACTTAACTGTACCAAATAAAAAATATTTCAAATTAGTGCACTAATAAAAGCGCAAACACTGATCAAGTTTCACCTTTGGCTGCGAATAATTACAATGGGTATTGGGATGGGGTTTCAATTGTTGCCTGATATTCTATACAAATTCTGAGTAAATTTATTGTACTGAAAGAAAGTGGAGTGGATGTTTTATTCATCAAAAATGTGTCTAAAATGAATTCAAAAATCTCTGAATTTTACAAACTTTGATAGATTGACAAAGATTAGTGGGTATATTCATTTATGAACCCAAGAACTTGACTATCAACGAACAGTCATAAGCGGCCGTTTACCAAATATGTTTTTTCGACTGTTTATTTAGTTGAAATTTCATCAAGCTGTTCACTCGTGTCGAGAGAATAAAATAAAGTGAAAGAACATTTATTCATTCATTTCATTTCCTACGAACAAACAATTGAGAAACAGCTGTTACAATTTCATGAAGCTGAATGAAATGGAGTCAATCTAAAAAAGAAATTCTTCGGTTAAATGCATGCAAGCTGAATACTATTTCTACACGTGAAGTATTTAAAACGGTAAACCAATTTCGAATGCTTCGATCAAAGCATTGCCCGAGTCATAAATACCTATGACCCCAAATAAAATTCCCAAGGAAATTATGAAATAGTCCCAAGCGCGCTGTTGCTGGTCTAGTAAATGACCTTTGATTTTTAAATGGAAATAACAGGGCCATATGAAACTTAACATGGTACCGGTAAAACTCCCAATGAAACCCATTAAAATTGAAAAATGTGGAATGAATATTGCCATCGTTATTGTGCCTACAACAACACCAACCCGGAATGCAAAGCCCCACACTTTCAATTCACCATCTAGTGCCCAAATAGTTGGAAATGGTGATTTTGGTTTGCCACGGAAAAATGCACGTTCAAGCAATTCACATGCAGCATAATATGGCAATGGATAACTAAGTATTGCTTTTATCACTAAAAACATATTTACTAACCCTTTAAAACCACTCGAGTGCAAATTATTTGTTATTACCTGTTGTGTGTCATTTTGAAATGTTAAAAAGCATAAATACCCAAATAATGCTTTGAACACAGCAGCTGCAATATGTGACCAGTCCAACATCCACTCAAATTTTGAGCGATCGATCATGTTGCCCTCGAGTGTTGGGAGGAAAATCTGTGATGTATACGAAAACACTATAACACCCAAGGAAATGGGAAAATTACCCATATCAATGCTCCATTTGACCTTAGACCAGCCCCAGTCACCGATTTCCAACAAACAATAACCAAGAATAACTGCATTAATCACTAAATGTGACATTGTACACCAAAACGACAAAACTGATACCATATGTAATGACTTTAGCAATCCAAGAGGTATCAAAAAAATGCCACACAACATCATCCAAGATCTAAGGAAAATAAATATCAAGTTCTGAATGAAACGAAGAATTTTTTAATGTTTTCAAACATGAAAATACCTAGAATCAAGTGCTCCTTCAGGAAATGTTCCGCTCATTAAATCGCCGCATACCACCACATATAAGATGCACGTCATCAATAATTCAATAATTTGTGCGATACTAACAAGGCGGGCGCCAATTCGCGGACCAAAACAGACTTTAGCAATCGACACATAACTATCTCTGACACGAACCATTTCGCCTGTATTTGGGTCCGGTTCATATAAACACTGCACCAAAATCTGAAAAGAATAATATCATAGCCCATTAAACTGGTATCAGATTTTTTCCATAGAAAGATTTGAAATACCTTTCCCGTATAGCAGCAAATGTGTGCAATGCCGACCATAGCGATTATGGCCCAATAACCACCACGAAGAACAGCAAATGGTAGCGAGACTATGAACATGCCTTGAATAGCGTTAGTGACATTCCAAGCAGCTTGGAATTCGTTTATTTTTTCGCTTGATCCTCCTTCTCCACCTACAAACGAACTTTCAGTGGAGGCTACGCTTGGCTGACTTTAGTTTCAGAATTGTAGAAGAATCATAAAATAAATGGAGATGATAAATTTCTGTAGATGTGAATCCATCCTTTAACATATATATATATATATAGTATAGTATATACAAATTTTAAAAAGTAGAATTCCTTAATGATTTATGAATAGTGACTCCTGGTTTCAAAGATAACTGATAAATTTTTTGTCACTGTTCTTTAAAATGAATAAAGCATAATTCGCTCATTAGTTTACCGATTTAAATAATTCTCCGAACGTTGATAGCCTTGATCATAGTCACCCATGAATGATGTACATTCTTGACCATGTTGTGCCCCGTTAACATTCTGACCGAATGGATTTGTGCTATTATTGAAAGGATTGAGTTCATGATGTTCCATTCGCTGTGGTTCGGTTTGCTGAATTTCGTCAGAAAAGTGAACATTCTGTGGTCTGGGCGGAACAGGTGGTGGACCATTTGGTTCTGCATATTCGCCCTTATTTGGTTTTTCAGGAAAACTTTGCTTCGCTGTTTGACATGCAACATTTATAATATTCTTAACTGGTGGAATCGGCAAGGATCGCACCTTATTTAAGAAGGCCAATTTATCCATGATTGATTAGGTTTTATATTATAATTATGTTAAATTGACTTTTACTTTTACTTTTGTGTTCGATTTTATTATGTTTCGTGAGCGGTTTGTATAGAGCTTCAGGAAGACTTGATTCTACGATTCTTATTACGTGTTTACATTACATTTATATTCACCGTGTCATATTATATGAATTATTTGCCAAAAACTGATAACTTATATAGGAGTGAAAATAATTACTTATAATAGATTCCAGGAAAACTAGCGAATTTTGTTAAGAGAAGCAATACGATTTATATACATTCAATTTTCAACCAGGAATTTTTTGTAGTGGCACTTAACTGGCATTAGCAAAAAAAAATTCACACCACAATTTCGAGAGCAAGTAGACGATATAATATCGATTTTGTCACTAAAATGGTTGTTCCTTCGTATGAAAGATAAAAGAGAATTCCAAACGGACTTTCAATAAAGTATATATATATAATTATATCAACGTTCACTAATCAGTGTTTATTTAAAAAGTGATAATTTGCATATTTACCAAGCAAGATTTAATTATTTTCTTATAAATAAATTTACCGTTTTCTTGAAGGCTCTGTTAAAATCGTCTTTGCCAGTCCTTTACTGACTAATAGGTACAATACACGCATACAGAGTGCAGCATCCCTCACAAACACATTCATAGATGGAGAGAACATGTACTTCATACCGCGCACACAGAATCATCAATTTTCCTGCTTCTGTTTACAACTTTTGAAAATAGAATTTCAATATATCATGTGGGGAAATTTCGTGGCCACACTCTACACTCAACATTTCGACTTTATAAGAAGATTTCGACAAAAATTTAATCATAAAATAGAATTTGTTAAAAGTTTTTGGCTATAATTATGATAACGGTTAAATTTTCTCTATCTAAAACATGCGCATTACACATAAATACTATATTAATAAAATGTCAAACTCTGATTTAACCCTGGATTCGGGGTATATACATTTTATTATCACATTTCCATTTCAGTATATAGAATAAAACAAAAAAACAATACGAAGCTATCATTAGAATGTCCCAAAAACCTAATTTTTACGAAAACTTTGCAAAATGGGAAAAATATTTTCTAAACTTTCTCTAATTTCGTATTTAGTTTTAGCTCCCGTAAAGACGATTTTTCCATTGACGAAAATTAACAAAACTACACGAGGTTTCACCATACGATAAATTAAGCCGGGGAATAGCTCAGGTTCATAGGAACTGAATTGTCCATGCATCTGGTTCAAGTATTCCAAACGTATCGGAAATCTTAAATCAACTGTCGCTACTAAATTTTGTATTTTAAACTCCATGAATTTTACCTGCAAAATAGACGACGATTAGATAACGTATTTTATGTTTCAATATTGAAAAACCTACCGGATAACCAAGTTTCTGGAGGATTCTAGCGAATTTTCGTGTTCCTAAATTTGCGTCCACTTCGTTGCGAGCACCAGTACAAACTACTTTTCCTGAGCGAAATATCAGTGCAGTACATCTTGGCTCCCGGATTCTCATGATAACTCCATGAAAACGAGAAGGATTGTATTCAGAATTCCTCGTCCGAAAATTTATCTTACGCAAGTTCAAATCGCAGCCTAAATTCACGGTAGCAACACAATTCTGGATTTTAATTGCATTTATCGCATCTTGCGGCTCAGTTGAGGGCATTGGGCTCTGTGCCACAATATTACATTGGGGTAATGGACTTTGAATATTTTGCGAAAATGACTGAATATGTGCTATAGGCTGCTGTATTGCCTGATGTGTCTGAGATTGACTTGTTGTATTAATTCGCTATGTGATTTAAAAAAACCTCAATATAATTTAGTCCATTAAAGATGTCATGTAGCTTACTTTTGATCCATTTGATCCAAATGCTCCATAAGGTGGTGAACCAATACCAAATAATTTGTTGTGTAAATTTTTCGTGGATGAGCTGCTTCTGTGGTTTTTATTATCCATTATGCAGTATTATGATTTTTTAAATTGAAGATAAACCAATTTTGTAATGTTTGTATATTTGCTATTCCTAAACAAATTCTTAATATCAAAAGCACATTGTCTGTAATGAGCACACACAAATTTTCAGAACAACGCAGAAAAAGACCGAAATACCGATATAAGAGAGACAAATATAGTGTTTTTACATACTATACTGTGTATGTATAGTACATTAGTCTATAAAGTTGTTCTTGTGTCTCTTTCACAATGCTATGAACATATTACATGCGTGTGTGCTTTGTAATTTTGATATAAAATAGTTTTGGGTTAATTTTGAAATGATTATTCTTCATTATATTGGCTTTCTGTTCCCAACAGAGAGAAAAAAATGAAAATTCACTCATGAAAATAAATAAGAAAGAAAGTAAAAAAATAGATGCAACGGCTATTTCTTAAAATGGCGTCGCTGTATTCAATCATAGTCCGTGTATACAAACACATACAAACGCATGCAAACCAGCTTATATTTGTAAGTGTAATTTGTGTAGACTTTTGGACCGCGGTGGCCATGTTTTTGTCAATTTCATTTGTGAAGAGTGAAGTAAGAGAAGCGTCAGTCAGTGAATTTATGCGAGAAGTTTACCTTTTAACTAAAGAAAATAATCAAACCGCTGGATTGGGTAGCTATCAATTGCCGTGATGAAAATACTGAAAAAACATCTCACAAAAAATTCTTACATTTCCAGTTAAATAATTTACTTTTTCGAAAAGTGGCGTGCACGCCAAACGACGTATTTGACAGAAGCAAAAAAGAGTGTTTACTTATTTTTGAAGAGTGCAAACAGTAAAGAAAATTACAACCAAATCAAAACAATTTAATATTAAATTTACGCCTGAATAAAATTCAAATTTCTTCGTTGCTCAAAAAGAACATTCGGAAATGGGAAAAGAAATTGATCCAGCTGATATTGGCAAATATCCCGAGGTCATCAAAAAGGCACAAGCCGAAATGTCGAATATGGATGTTCTAGTTTGCGGCCAGTGCAACAACGTATTCCATTTCATCGAGAAGTTTCGTGAACATAAATTAACTCAATGTTCAAAATCATCAACCTTGAAAGATAATTTGGAAACAAAACCGGTGATTTGGTCATTTTTACTGTGGAAAGCATCTCAATTAAATCAGGACCAGTCAAAAGATTCCAATGCTTGGCGTCTATATCAAAATTGGATGAAGCTGGATGAGGCTATCAAAGAAACTTGGGTCGTTGCAGGTCGGACAATTCAATCTTTTGCTAAGATTGGACATGGTAGCTTACAAGAAATGCCGGTAAAAATTACGAAAACTGTTGTTGACAATTCGGCTGAACCGGTTCGTGGACGACAGCTTGTTACAAATCGTGTGGTAAACAAAACGCCCATGTCTCAAAAAGAATTGGATGCCAGCTTCAATGAATTGAAAAACAGCGAGACGTCAATACCGATCGGTGTGAAACGTCCCATTGTGCGTTCTCCTCCTTCTAAAAACATCATTACTCGAGTTGGTACAACTGTCATTCAATCAAAACCAGGTGTTGTTTCGCGGGAAGCTTGGCGTACAATTGGAAGTACAGCCAACGGTAGTATGCAGACGAAAGAACATCGTATCGAAAAGATTCTGGCAAAACGTTTTAACCCGCGTCAAAAAGAACATGAATATCTAATTAAGTGGGAAAATATATCTCACGAAAACAATACATGGGAACCAGCCTCTCATCTTGAACCTTGCCCGGTTCTACTTGACACATTTGAGAAACAGTTGGCACGGCAAAAGGAGCAACGACAGGCTCAAGCTGCTAAGCTTGCCCAGGCTCAAGCGCAACAAGCACAAGAAGAAAGTAGAGCCAATGACAGCGTATCAAGTCAATCTGAAGATGATAGCGTGTCCGGCATCAAGCGCAGGAAATTGGAAACTTCTCCACTTAAGGTGGTTAATAAGGCTGATGCAAGCACACAGAATCGATCAACTTTCATTGGAAAAGCTAAACCGAACGGAATACAAACTATTGCATCAAATGAGAAATCTGCGGAAGTTGTAATCACAAATGCAAAAGATGGTAAACAAACGGGAATCGTTAAGAAAACTGGAGTCTCAATCAATCCAGTTCCAAAGAATGAAGCACAAGTAAAAGTCATTCCAAAAGGCGGCGATTCTGTCAGCGGTGTAGTTCGTGTGGGTAGCAATCAGCTAGGCACATCACAACAAAGAATCGTTCAAAAGTTGGGAAATACAACGGTTAAAACGGTACAGAACAATATTCGTTCAGCTGTAAAATCACAACCAAGGACGACACCATCTGTCGTCGCCGCTCCTACTCGTACTCAATCTGTAAGTGAAAAAACAATA
This sequence comes from Sitodiplosis mosellana, assembly GCF_009176505.1. NCBI lineage: Eukaryota > Metazoa > Arthropoda > Insecta > Diptera > Cecidomyiidae > Sitodiplosis > Sitodiplosis mosellana. The sequence continues at coordinate 60,044 of NW_022600395.1, read as the reverse complement.
CTTAATTCGAATGAAGGCATACATCCATATCTAATGTATCCCATAATTCATAACTTTCAGGTGCATCAATTGAGCACAGTGAATCAGGCCAGAGCCGGAGTTAAGCCAACAATTACCCGAGTTGTGAAAAGCGCACCAAGTTCCAAAGCCGCAACACCTGAACAGAAAATTGCCGCACTAACCCGCCAAGGTAATCTGAAAATAACTCGAAAAGTTATAAATGCGCCAATTAACGCTCAGTCGATCGCCTTGCAAGGTGACGAAGAATTCAATTTGAATGAACCTTTTGTTGCAAATATCGATTCGAGAATTGAACCACAAGAACAACAACAAATGCCATTAGTCGCAACTCAAATTTTAAGTCCAGTCGATGCATCGGGGTCTTCAGTTGCCTTAATTGATACTACACAATTAGAAGCAAATGTAAGTGAAATTAAAAAAGAGAGCGAAGATATTGTCATGAATGAAGAGCAACTTCAACAGCTTCAACAAGCTGGTGGTATTGTCACTGATCAAGATGGGATACAGCAAATTTTGGCAGCAAGTGAAGATGGAAGTCAGCAATTGATACAGTTCGTTAATGGAGAAGATGGAACGATATATCAGGTAGCTGGTAAAAATGAGCAAGGTCAAACTATCTTAATTGCACAAGGAGCTGATGGTGAACAACAATGCGTTTATGTTGCTGCTGAAGATAGCGAAGCACTTGGTTTGGATGAAGCAAACAATGGCGTACTGTCAATTGACGGCAATTTAGTTGAAACTAATGCAGAAGTTCAGCAACAATTGCATCAACAATTAGTAGGGGATGGTCAGCAAAGCATCCAATTCTCGATTGGAACTGATGAAGCCGCTGCAGTACAAAATGTTCATCAGCCATTAGCAGTAGCTACGGAAGATGGTGACTCACAAGATGGACAAATCACAGCAGAAGTTGTACAAGCCGATTTACCATCACCAGGTAAACTACTAATAGTTAAATAATATATGTTTCATTAACCTTTTCACTACTACTATCTTTTATTTTTTT
>NW_022600395.1:37361-54014 GCF_009176505.1 Sitodiplosis mosellana | reverse complement strand
GATCCTGAGGATCCACCAAAACCCACTTCCAGAACTTGATGATTATTAAGATTGAATGTTGATAAATTTTCAGGATTCGATCTTAATAACTTCAAAACGATATTACTAAGATTCATCCGATAACGTTATTATTTGAATATAGTTAATAACCTGGTAAAAAGTTGATAGCGTTATTAAGATTTATCGGTATTATGATCGGATCTCAATAATCTCTCAAAATTATTAGGATGGTTATTAAGATACGAATATGGCACAGCTATATCTACGCTTTGTATATTTATCTTGCATATTTCTATATCCGAACCGGTCAAGGGGGAAAGCAGTGATCTAGTACTGCATTCAATGCTGATTCAATGCCACTAAATTCAAATTAATGCTATTCACTGCAATCCACTCCTGTCAAAACAGTAATCTAGTCGAGGGGAAAATCACTTTAGAAAATTACTTTTTCGGTTCACAAATTACTTTCACTATTACTTTTTCGAAGAGAATTACAAATTACTTTTTATCATAGAAAAATATATTTTTGACAAGTAATTTCTAATAGAAAAGTAATTTATCGAATAAAAAGTAATTTGTAGTAATTTTTAGTCGAAAAACTACATTCAAAATTACTTTTTGTTCAACGAATTACCTAAAAACTACTTGTCAAATAGAAATTATTTTTGAGTGATTTCCCCCTCGAATCTAGTACATCAATCGATGACAGCAGTGGATTGCAGTGGATAGCATTGTTTTGAATTTAGTGGCATTGAATTGGCATTGAATCGGCATTGAATGCAGTACTAGATTACTGCTTTCCCCCTTGGAACCGGTGCTTGGTTACAATAAACGTTTTGTCCATAGATGTTTTTGGAGTCTTTTAGAAGATTTGGTCATTTTTTTCGAGAAAATGTGTATTTAGGCAATTTGGTCATTTTAAATAAACATTTTGTTAATAGACGTTCTTCGATTTTGCCAGAAAACTTGTATTTAGACGATTTTGTTAAGAAAAAAATTGTCACATTGATGATTTTGTCATTTGAAAAAAAATATTTAGACGAATTTGTTAAAAAAGGGACGATTTCCTTTAGACGAAATTGTCATTTTTTCAGACGATTTTGTTCTATTTTTAGACGTTTTTGTAAGCAGCCGAAGACAAACAATTTGATCTCGAAAAATCGGATGTATTTTTACTTCTCAAAACGTGACAAAATCGTCTAAAATTCCAATTATTCATTGTTGACAATTATGACAACAATTATTGATATTACTGGCACCAGTCAATGACAGATAGTTGAGGATATATGCTAAGCATAGAAACTCAGTAAACTGAGATTGGGAGGTTTTAGGTCCGATGATAACACTGTAGTAACATTTTACACCTTTGAAATGTACGGTTCAACACATGAAAGTCAGATTTTAGTGCTGGCGAGCCCAGATAAACCTAATATTTCATTTTGATAAGTTGGTGGATTCAGTGGAAAAAAAATGTTTTTCAATTTTTTATCAGTGATGTTAGAAAAATGGTCGAAAATGGCCACTTACGATGTTTTTGTCTTCGACAACTACCATTTTTTCGTCAAAAAATATGGGTCTCGGAACACTTGAATACCGGTTTTCCTACAAATTTGCTCTAAAATCGACATTTCATCATAAAACTATTATAGCTGCACAGTTAATAATATATTATTATTTATACTATCGGTATTAACATCGCATGTTAATAATATATTAGTATGATAATAACGGTATTAACTGGTATTGACTAGTAAGTAATAGCGATATTAACAGGCGATGTTAATAACGTATCAGTTGTTAATACTGATAGTATGATCATACTATATTATTATGATTTTTATTATCAATACTGTGACGTCACTAAATTCCACGATTTTTCCGCGAAACTGATAAGAGATAGCGGTTTGGTGTCTTCGGCAATGTTGTAGTACTCGTCGCCCTCTATAACTTTGCCCAGATTGTTATCACTTATCTTTTATCAGTTGAGTACAAATCTAAACACAGCGCTATGACACTTTTCTTTTTCTTATCATTCCGGTAAACTGAAAAGAGATAAGTGATAACAATCCGAGGCAAAGTTGTAGAGGGCGACGAGTACTACAACATTGCCGAAGACACCGAACCGCTATCTCTTATTAGTATTACGAAATTAGCCTTCCAGTTATCATATTATTAACAGCGATGTTAATAAATGTCATCAGATATGTTAATAATTATTAACATGGATGTTAATAAAATATTATCATGAAAATCATAATAATATAGTATGATCATACTATCGTTATTAACATCGCATAGAAAACCCTCGTACAGTGACCTACTACGGGACTAATCCACCAAATTTTTGACGTAGAATTGATTTCTAGTATCATTTTGTACATTTTTTATGGTTTTAGTTTCGAAATATACGATTGTTTCAAAACAAATGAGCGAATGATGCTTATGAGCTTCGGTTCCATGGCTAAATCACACTATAGAGCCAACAATTTCTACCTTTGACACCTTTGGAATTCTAGTATGATCCCCCATGAACATTTTGATCACCGACATGACCAAGTCGAGTGATGTTTCACATATTTCTAGCCTTATAATCGACTGGTTCGACTTCAACTCTCAAAAAATCGACTTTTCTTCAAAAAATCCTCAAATATACACTTTTCATGGTAAGTGTCTTGGCGGAAAGTTATTTTTTCTCGATAATGGGAGTCTTCTCAGTTAAAAACTTTGAAAGTCTTAGAGGACTTCGAGCATATCGATCCGCTTTCTGAACACTGGTTCACTGATGCGTCGGTGAATCAACATGGTTCTAACAGCGTTCATTCTCGTCACTATTTCATTGCAGCACTGAATTTATAAAATGAACAGCACTGAATTTATAAAATGAAATATTGGTGAATATGCTGAAAAAAATTCGCACTCATTTAATGAGTGTACCGCATGTAGATGAGATGAAGCAAAGCGAAAGAGAAGCGCGCAACTAGAACATAGTAAATGGATACTATGTGTTTGTATCCGTATTCTAACGATGGAGTGACGAAGTGTATGCACTCTTCCGCTTTGCTTCATCTCATCCACATGCGATACACTCATTAAATGAGTGCGAATTTTTTTTCCAGCATATTCACCAATATTTAAATGTATGGCGCTGTTCATTTTATAAATTCAGTGCTGCAATGAAACGAGTGACGAGAATGAACGCAGTTGGTGTGTTTATGTTTATATTCCATTTCAATGCGCCATCCGAATGATTATAAATGAGAAAGTGAGACGCACACACAACATCTTTCAGATTCAAATGCCAACCAATACATACCAACGCACAGCTTGCTCCTTGCAATCGCAAGTCGGTTGCTTGTCATTCATTTGAAATGTCATTGCATGTCTCTTTACAGCATTGTAGAGTGAGTAGCATGACTATATGCGCCAACAACTGTAAATGCGGTCAAGACATATCGCTCAGACTGTACAAACACGAAAAGATCAGGTTTTTCACGACTCTTGGAGTCGTTTTCCTGCAAACAAAGTATTCAGCCAGTATTTGGCGGTGTAAATAAAAATTAAAAGAAAAATTGTTTTCCTTCGACTTTCCTTAATTTTTTTCTGGAAAATTTCAATCGAATGGAGCATATTAGGACCTAAAAAGAAGTTTTACATCAAAATTTTTCAATTTTTTCGTCTTTTTGTGATTCTTGTGCAAAAATTTCGAAGTCCTATAATTTCTCAACTACTCGAAACAGAGCAATATTGTCTGAAGCAACTTTTTAGTACTCCTCAAGAGCTTTGCATGTCAACTACTGAAAGTGCTAAAAGAGTTCTAAAAATATACTAAAAAGTACTAAAATTTGCAAACCCATTGTATGACTTTGTATCGACTCTGGGCGATGGATTACTGCACGAAATCATGTTAAACGTACAGTATTGGACCGTGATATACCCTACTGAGCGTTACCTAGCTATTATATTAACATTTGAATAGAAAACTTGTCCCATATCTTCTATGAATTTCACAGTCCGACGAATGTTTTTTTTTTCATTTAGCGCCAGGGCCGGAGAAGTACCAAGCAAACTAAAATATATTTACCTCGGTATTTTAGAACCAACTAGTATAACCAGAACTGGGTTTTATCTTCAAGACTTTGAAAAATTGGACAAAATTCAAATAATTACCGATTTATTTTGATACGTATCTTACATTTGGATATAAAATCCCATTTATATCATATCTATGATGGTTTCATGCACTTTATACTTGCATGAAAATGTACGGCAGTCAATTTTTGATGGACACTAGCAGCATGAAAATCATTTTTAGGTTCAACATTTTAAAAAATTGATGAAAAACCGTAAATATTGCTCTGTTTTGAGTAGTTGAGAAATTATAAGACTTCGAAATTTTTGCAAAAAAAATAACAAAAAGTCGAAAAAATTGAAAAATTTTGATGTAAAACTTCTTTTTAGGTCCTAATATGTTCCATTTGATTGAAACTTTCCAGAAAAAAGTAAAAAAAAGTCGAAAAAAGAACAATTTCAGAAAAATCACCGCCGGCGACAGCAGGCGCGAGTGACGAAAGCACCTCTGTGCTGAAAGTCGAACTCGCCTATATATACACGCAATTTCGAACTTTTTTCCTAAGAGACCATCTGGTATGAATGAAGTATCGCTAGAAAGCCCCTGGCTCATTGGCCCAGAAAATGCATTCAAACTTGGGAATCGACCAACCGCCTCCATAGAAATAGCCACTTTAAAATTATGTACAATTATCAGTTTTTCCCATTTACCGGGTGTTGAACGTGGCCCGTTCATCTTGAAACATGTTTTTTCTGAGTCTACTCGTCGAGACCTTTCCAACAAGCCCAAAAACGTCGAAATCGGACTTACCGTTCATGAGTTATGACGATTTAAAAAATTTCTTTGGCGTCTCCACCAATTATTCTGACAAGTAAACCGTCCCAACTGTCACAAATGGATTTTAAAATTGAATGTACAGATCGATTGGGGATGGAAAAAAAAATAATTTTGACAAAAGGGCAGCGGCCCCTTTTGGGGCATAGTGGGGATAGACCCACCCCGTTTCCTAAACTTCGTCTGATCAAAAAATGATGTATGTCAAAGTTGTTCAGAATGATGAGGAGAATTTTTTGGGGCAGCCTCCCTTCCATTTTCCACCCCCTGGTTGGTTGGGGAGGTCTTCTGTCCAGGGGTTACACTTTTTTGACCTGAAACCCAAAAATTCGGATTCTCCATACCCAAATTAGTGCAAATATGTATTTTTCCAACGGCCCTCTGCACCTAGTCTTCCAGAAATTGAACTGGCAGAAATCGCCCTACATCTGGGGTCAATTATTACAGAGTCCATTTTCTACCTCTTGGAGTGGAAATTCTGCATAAAAATGTATGACCAACTATAGCTAATTTTTTCTGGGCTATCTATTTTACCCATGGTTCACTCCCTCCGAGCCCTTCTTTTAGGAGTCCCCATACAATAATTTTGAAAAAAAAACTAATTTTTTCTGTATATCGGGTCAAAAAAAAACCTTTCACCCCCGAACAAATTACATTTTTGGATTCCTCATGAAAAATTACTTTTAGGTTTAGAACATTTCCCATCAAAAAAATCATCTCTTATCTTAGAAGGTTTGGGGTGCGATTTGTTTAACATTCCGGCCTTAAATTAGGACATAAAGGATGATTTTTTTGCGTTGGTCATTTTTCGCTATTTTTTCACTTTTTGACCCTCTATTTCAATTCATGGGTGGAGGGCAACTCCACCCAAGGTATCATTTGATTCTCTGGAGTATCTTGAACATTTCATATCGACATTTTTTTGTCCTCAAACCATTTCTTGTATGAGAAAATTGCATTTTTATGTAAAAAACCATCTGACGAAGCATTGTAAAGAAGGGGCCATATCCCCACTATGACCCAAAAGGGGCCACTGCCCTTTTGTCAAAATTATTTTTTTTCATTTTCCATCGATCTGTATATTCAACTTTAAAATCGACGTGTGACCGTTGGGGCGGTTTACTTGTGAGATAATATTTTTTCTGTCCGTCCGTCCGTAGTTTTGCCCGATCTTTTTTAAACTTTCAGGCATTGAAGTATAACAAAAACTAAGACTTTTTTGTTCCGCCATTTTTTGATTTGGCCGCCATCTTGGCCTTGGCCGGCCTTTGAAAATTCAAAATATGGCCTTCTTTCCAATGATCACTGTGCCTAACCCAGTCAATCGATTTCAAACTTTTGGGTATCGTTGAAAAGGTCTTGAGGCCAGCTATCAAATGACATCTATTTTAATTTGAAAAAATTGAGTTGGCATGGTCTTATGGGCTGAAAACCCAAAAAATGGTCACCTGGCCTTGCACAAATCGGCCATTTTCTCGAAAACGGTTTCGACGATTTTTTTCAAAATTGCCTCAAATATAGCCCCAAATTAGAGCTAAAATTTGACATATAGCTTATATCTGGCAAAACTCTGTTTTTCGAGATATAGCCATTAGAAGTTGGAAAAAACATGAAAAATCGACGTGTTTTTGCGTTCAGATGAATAAAATTCCTACAGATACGAGCCCCTCACCAAGTGTTTTTATTCCACGCAATCAACAAAAAACACAAAAAAGTATTTTTCATGAAAAAATCAAAATCAAATTCATCATGAAAAAAATAAACATGTGATAGTTTCTTAGTATAAAAGCGATATGTAATTTCATCAACACAAAATGTAATTTCATCTGTCTGTCCAAAAACCAAATTTTATTTAACGGAAAAAAAATTTAATTTTTTTTCCTCCGGTGTGCGACTCGAACTGACGATTTTGTCACGTTTTGAGAAATTAAAATATATACAATTTTTTCTAATATAATTGTTAGTTTTTTAGATGATTTTGTCCTTTTTAATATGAATTCTGTCCGACAAAGTGCGCTGTAAATGGAAAATATTCAGCAATGAATGTTCTAACGGCATCTATACGGTATAGTTTGGAAGTATAAGTAAATGCTTTCGTCATAAGGTTTAATGTTGGAAATGGCATTTGTCAGATAAACGTCATTCACGATTCAAGCCAGTGATCTTGCGATAGGGACAAAAGCAATGCAAACTGAACTCTGAACGGTTTTGGATTTGCTGAATATATTACCATTGCGCTTCACTGTGTTGATTCTGTCCATAGACGTTTTTGGAGGTTTTTAGATGATTTTGTCATTTTTTTGAAAATTGTGAATTTAGATAATCATCTTAAATACAAATCTTGTAGATTTCCATAACGATTTTGTCATAAAAAAAATTTATTTATTTATTTACACTACCAAAAACTGGCTGAATATTTCGATTTGCAAGAAAACGACTCCAAGAGTCGTGAAAAACCAGATCTTTTCGTGTTTGTACAATATAGGGTATTTTGATACAATAGTTAGCTATAGTAGTCTTTCCCGATTGGAATAAGGATTTGGTCTATAAAATTTAACACAAATTAACCTCGCGGCTATGAAATCCATACTGACGACAACATTCGACCTGCCTCTAGTGGTCATACACATAACACACGTTGAGCGGTCAATATATGCATACAATACAGACACGCTAGCATAAGATTTATACGGTTTTATGTAAAAATCACGGATAAATATCATTATTTCTATACATTTTGTAGGGATGTAAGATAACAATTTGTCAATATTTATTATTATATTTTTGGCTTCGTTCGCTGCGTACCGACGAGATGAAGTTTGTCTTTTTTGCCCGTCCGTCCGTCCGTTCAGCTTGGTCGGACGGACAAGAAAATTTCTGAGGGTGCTTGTCCGTTGACACCTTTAGTCGTACATGAATACAATAGATGCATTCACTCTCCTACGCTCCAACGATGTCATGTTTAACTCCTCAAGTCGCTTGTTGAAGTCAGCGATACTGTAGCCGTAGCCGTCTGTGTTAGTTCAAACGTTGAAAGTATGACACATTACACTTAGTCCGCAGGTGCCGCTGTATTGTTTACTATTTTTATGATCAGAAAGGCTGATATTATTATATTTATACTAAATAAACAGGGCCGTAGCTAGAGTGGTGCTTGCTGGTGCGGAGCACCACAAGGATTCGCCGAGCACCACCAAATATTTTTCGAGCAACTACTTCATATGATACGATAATTTTTGTATGAACGCAAAAAATGCCGAGTCAAAAAGGGCAAACAAACGAAACATCAGTGCTTCAATATTTTAAATCAAAGCATTCATCTATGTATATATTACATAAAAAGTCGGTTTTGTTTGGATTCACATTGAAACTTGATTATATTAAGAAATCTCTGTATGCATTAAACACATTGGTTTATCATTTTTGCCAAAATTGAAATGAAACAAGCTCCATATTAGTCAGAATTGAATCACTGCAAACTCAGTGATTCAGTTCAGTTTTAAATTAACTAAACAAAAGAAAGTCAAAACAAAATTTGCTTGCTCAGCGTCGTTATTGATAATAAACATATTCTGATGGCGGCAAAAACAAAGATTTGTTTAGTTTAATGTCAGCTGTAAAGAATAGAGCGTAAGACGTATTGTGCATGAAAAGAAATTGAAATTCAGTCAGTTTGCAATTAGCTCGTCGATAAGTAGGTCGTTTCAATACAAATACAAAAAATCAAAAACACATTTTCAGCAACAAGTTGAAGTGTTCTTTCAATCAAAATATGTCCATGCCAAATGAAAAATCATCAAATCAAAGTGGAAAAGGTGTCGATCCAAAACGGAATCCAGAGGCAGAGGCTATTATTATTGTTTTTCAACCAAATATCATAGCTTTGAAAAAATGTTTTTAGAATCCATTGGTAGGTCTTTGGAACAAGAAAAGGCTAACGACAGCGACAACAGCAACAGCAGAAGCAGCAGTAAGAACTTCAACTCCTCCAGAAAGTGCAACCGAACAAATCGATTCAAATGAAATTGCTAGTGCATCTGTGAACACGACCGAAAAATCTGAAATCGTTCATGGGCCGAGAGATATCTCACTGATAGGCGAAGAAAAGAAGATTCAAGATTTTGGTGATTACAAATTCAAAAAGCAAGATGATGGACGGTCGTTCCAAAGTAAATGGCTCACAAGCTTCGAATGGTTAGAATACTCCAAGGATAAGGATGACGCGTTTTGCTATCCATGCCGACAATTCGGAATTGGCAACGTGAAAGATGTCTTCACAACAACCGGCTTTAACAAATGGCAAGCAGCTTTGATTACCAACAAAGGTTTTAAAAAGCATGAATCAACTACAATTCATATTAACAGTATGCTTTCGTGGACGGAGAAATTGTCACTTGCAAATAAAAGACAAGAAGTGTCAACTCTTTTAAATAAAACAGTTTTGGATCGACCGCGTATCAAATGAAATGACTCGTCGCTTTGATGAAAATACCAAAATTTTGACCGCAATCGAAGAAGTGAATAACATAGATGGCGAAAATTTTGCACGAAATGCTCTTAAGCCATTGAATGAACTTAATTTGAAACTGCCCTCAGAAGCCGAACTAGCCGTGGTGAAAGAGTTTTTATAAGAAAGGAGCACACAAGGAATTTCCAAGTTGGAAAAGATATTTCCGGTAAGAGAAGCCGTGAAAGATACGTATCACCTACTAGAGGCTGCAGAAACATTTGGAAGTAGTACGGCCATAAGTGAGAGCTCATTTTCATCGTTATCAAGAATAGACACGGTGCGTCGAATGGCGATGACGGATAAACGCCTTTGCAATCTCACTTTCTTGGCATTCGAGAAAAAGAAACTTAACACATTGGATGAAAATGCAATTATTCGAAAATTCAACGACAAAAACAGACGATTAAAATTATTTTAAAATGTGATGAATCAGATCCTATTGTTTTCCATTTAATTTGTTTGCTATTTCAATTTATGTCAACATTATTGAACATTACAATTACCATTATATTTTCAAATCAACAATTATGTTGTCGCAATAGTAACTTTGAATTTTATATTTGATCTTCAATAAACTAAAAATATTTGGTTATCCAAACATTACAAATTGTTGTTATTGTTACAAAACACCTATTCTTTTTCAGCACCGCCAAAAAATTTTTGAGCACCACCAAAGAAAAATTCCTGGCTACGGCACTGTAAATAAACCACCTCTGGCGAAGAAACGCTGTATGGTGCAGATAATATTGTTTTCGGGGAATCGTGAAATTTCGGCGGGGATGATGTTGATTTTCGGGGGAATTCACCGGATTAACCCCTCCCATCTGAGAGGCTTAGGTTTAATACAGTAATACAGAATTAAGAAAACTGAGACGGAAACAAAAAGAAATGAACAAAAGAAATAGTGAGTTTTTAAAGAGAAATTATGGCATACACATAATGAATATAAAAAAAAGGTTGATAGGAAAATGTTTGACGAAAATGGGAAAATGTTTGACCAACCAAATTTTATTAAAAAAAAATGGAAAACAACACATTTAGGATATGAAAATGTAGGTCGGGACCCATTCAAGGCCACTTGTGTTTGCTAGTTTTAAAATAAAAATAACTGGAATGGAACCGGTCTATATTGCATTCACAATTTTAGAGATTCTATTATGAGCTGAATCTCGCGGGGGTATCATTACACTAACAACAACATCATTTGCAAAATTAAATTCGTCCAAAACCTGCTGACACGGAGTGAACGAGCTCACTTTACAAACGCACTTGTTCATCTTGCCGGTTTGACAGCTAATGTCAAATCGACTTCTGTTTCAGTGTAGTTTTCTGTTCGAACGCAAACGTTTTCTCAGTATGCTCCGAAAAATTAAAAAAAACAATTCTGCCACGAACCAGTTTCTATTTTGAATCTAACATTTAGTGTTTTTTTTAATTATGGAAACTCCAATATATCATATAAAACCGTAGTTTTCTTCCATACAACTCAATTGAAAATGGAAGAAAAACAATTTTTTTTAAAAACGGGTTTAACCTACCAAAGGAAAGCAATTTTTGTCTTGTGTGCCAGCGGAATATTTGCACAATCGAAACATTTTAATTTATTTAAAATTCAAATAATAATTATTATTTCACCACACAACACAATGACGACTATGTCACACTCATCAATGTAGTTCCCGTCAAAATGTGTGGCGTTCTTGGTTTGACGTTTAATGATCGAGACTATCGCGGTGCTGAATCTACTTCGAATTGAATATGTGTAAATCGCTATCTCAGTTTGTGTTAGAGTAATGACGTGGCATAGTGTGAGGTGTTTTCAAGCAACGCAAAGATAAAAGGTTTTGTGGTTCATATCACAATCGAATCCGATCAGAGCTCGCATTTTGTATATTGCTATATCTGGAACTATTAGTAGCTGCTGTTTATAGACAATAGCTGTGTATATTTTGAAATAGCAGCACTTTGTTCGGAATTATTCTGAACGTTCCATTGGATTTTTGGAAGCGTTAAATTATCGATCCACATACATTTTTGAATTGAACGTTATCTTAAAGTGTTCGGTAGCTGCTATTTCAAAATATACACAGCTATTGACTATAAACAGCAGCTACTAATAGTTCCAGATATAGCAATATACGAACTGAGAGCTCTGAATCCGATGGAGAACGAAATTTCCCCACGATTCGATGACTAAAAGCAATTTCAGTATGGAAAAAACACGCTGTTCTAACGAACACAGTGTAAAAAATGGTCATTCAACTCATAATACAATCTCTAAAATTGTGAATAAAAATAACTGTAATTTATTAAAGGTTTTAGATAATTTAACTTGAAAACTATTCATAGTTCACAATATTTCAATATGGTATTCGTTTGAATACTTGAGTAAATCTAAGGAAAATATTGAGCATTTTAATATGAACTTTAACGCTGAACGAGAATGCACTATGAAATTTATTATGTATATTAATAGATGTTAACCAAAGAATATTTTTTTAAAATTATATAGTACAATGTATTGTAGTTCGTTGGAGGGGAGGAGAAGAATTATGATTAATTATATTATTTATGTTGTTAGAGAGGTAGGAGGATTTAATCCCGCGCGCGCACTGGGTTTCCGCCACTAAAGAAGGATTCTCTATTCTTATTCACATTCTTTTTTTATTATTACTCTCTGAGTTCCATCACATGGAATGATACGTGTGACGGCATATTTTCACACGGAACTTCGTTTTCAGTGCACCGAGCACTTGCTATATATAGATTATAGAGCGAACATATCCGAATATTAGAAACCACACGTTATTACATGTAGCTAGTGCTCGGCGCACTGGAAACGAAGTTCCGTGTGAAAATATGCCGTCACACGTATCATTCCATGTGATGGAACTCAGAGAGTATTATTATTATTCTGCACCATACAGTGTTTCTTCGCCAGAGGTGGTTTATTTGATATGAATATTCTTTTATAAATTTACATTATATTACATTAATTGAATTGCTATATTTGCATAAAATTAATTACTCTCTCCATAATCTATTTCTTTTAAAATATTCATTAATTCTCTGTTTAACAGTATTTGTACTCGTGTTAAAATCAATTAAAAAAGTATCACAGACTGGAGTAGGAATATTATGATAATTCTTATTTTCTTTATGAGTTAAAGGTGGCTTAATTGGCACAAACTTGTCATAAAAATCATTCTAAGCATTGTTTACCCATTTTTCCGCGCCACAATTGAATGCATTTATACAAAATATTATTATATGGCACGAACACATCGAGAATTTAGAATGGAATCAAAAAATATATTCAATTTTTTTAACAAATTCACATTTTTTAAAGTAAAATTCGGTTGGTCAACCATTTTCCGATTTTCGTCAAACATTTTCCGATTTTGGTCAAACATTTTCCGATTTTTGGTCAAACATTTTCCGATTTTCGTCGAACATTTTCCGATTTTCGTCAAACATTTTCCCATTTTGGTCAAGCAAAATCAATTTTACCAAAAAAAATTGACGATTTAAATGAAATTCTTAGTGAACAGTATACCAGCGAAATATCGCGTAATATAAAAATAGACCCAAGAAAATTCTGATCGTTCGTAAGAGAGCAAAAGTCATCTAAATGGTATGAATTGAAAATGAAATATATGGACAAAAAGGGCAAATGCGAACAAGAAATAGTGAATCTGTTCGCGGACATTTCTCATCAGTCTTTTGTGGGGAAAGGGATGATATTGAAATAAACAGAATAATGAATGTATTAGACGATCAAATACACACCTAATATAATGTAATAGAATCTAGTGGCATATGATACTAGTAGGCAAGTTAAGTTACGAACAAAAAATGTCAATAAATGAACGATATTCATATGAAATACTGAAAATGAGTGATAGTCCGCGGTCGGTCACGATTTTTGCGATTCTGGTAAGAGATAGGGTTTGGTGTCTTCGTAAAGTTGTAGTACTCGAGGTCTTCTATACTTTAGCCAAAAACAAATATCGCTTATCTCTTTGCAAAAAACGTGAAAAATGATAAGAAAAAAAACATGCCATAGGCCTGTGCTTTTGATTTGCGTCCAACTGATGAGAGATAACTGTCTTTGGCAAAAGTATAGAAGACCTTGAGTACAACAATTTTGCGAAGACACCAAACCTCTGTCTTTTATCAGCATCGCGAGAATCGTGACCGACCGCGGACCATCACTTAGTTTCAGTATTTCATTTAAATACCGTTCATTTATTGACATTTTTTGTTCGTTTATTAGCAGATGTAACTTAACTTGCCTACTAGTATCATATGCCACTAGATTCTATTACATTATATTTGGTGTATACAAATTGTCATAACCGAAAAAGACGTTTAAGATGCAATGAAAAAATTTCCGACAAATAAGGGTAGTGGTGTTGACAAGTTTATTTTCCTCATTTTTTTTTCGTTTTGGTGTTTAGACGTGAATCTCATTCGTTCGTATCTCGTTGATCGTACACAGAGCGGCATCAGCATTCTAACGGGAAAGTGATTGCAACAAACAAAGGTATACTTTCTGCTTCGAACAAAACGCAGAGTCGACACTTTTCTTTCATTTTATGCAACACAACAGAACACCATAAAACAGACTCACATTATTTTTGTTTGTTTTTTTCTTGCTCCTGAATACAGATGGGCTACCAGCGCAAGAAGTCAAGAAAGAAGCCGAAGCTAATTGTGATGCTTGATCCAGACAAGATTGAGGACGACAAAGATGAAGAGGACAACGATTCGGACATAAGAACAATCAAAACGCAGTTACGTTCCATTCTTCAGCCGAAATACCGTGACTTGTTGATTGCAGCCATCACCAACAAATCAATGACTTGTTGTTCCTGTGCCGTTGTGACTCACGACTTGTGAGCGCGCATTTGACGAGAATGACAAAGCATTTTTTTTTAACTGGAGGTCGAACAGGTGATTCGGTCATGTTATTTTGGTGTCCTGGAAGATAATATCTACACGAACGATATGTTACCGGAATTTCGTGAAATGGTGCATCAGCTGGACGATAGCCATCGAGTGGTTTGGCCCAACGCGTATCATTTCGGCAACGGAATGAATGATTTAATAAATCCGTACGTAGTGTGATTAGTTTGGCAATTTATGGCAATGACGACAATAAAATCAATGGCATGGATGATGTTGCCAAACGTGAGCGCCGTACGTCGTTGATGGAAATTGTCACGGCTAACAGATAGTGGGACATACGACCATCGCTAGTATGCTGCTAGTATGCTGCATAATATTAAACGCACCCATTCATTTTTCATTGTCTTCAAATTCCGCGCAAAACAATTATATTAGGTTCCCAAAGGAGGACTGGTTCAAGAGCATTGCATTCTGGATTTCCCTCCAGCGGCGAATTGATGAATTCAACACCTGCGAGGAATATCGTGAAGTACGCCGATGCCAACGTGAAGAGTTTCAAAAGCTGAACACATTCCAGCAGCCGACAGATCGAGGCCAAAATGAGTACATCGAGAAAGAGCCGCCGAGAGTGAAAAATCTGGCAATGATTCCCATTTGCAGTTTCACTCGTACCCACTACACGTTGGACAATCGAACATTGTACTCTTTGTTGTGGACTGAAAAAACAAGGCAAATACAAACAAAGTTTCATCAAAGAGAATGAGTTCAAAAAACAAAAGGAGTATTATTGGAACGAATTCTTCGATATGCTGAAAATCTATCGGCTCGGTTGCAGCAGAAAAGAGTTTCGTTTCTGAATCCTTCCAAATGAGCTATCGCTACAATTCGATGTTGACAAAACGGAATCGAAACCATATGACAAAAAGGCCATTGTTCAGAACTACAAAAAGTTTGTCAATGAAGATGGTACTGATTCGGGTGTAAATACGTGGAACGCAACAACGGTACATACCATCGAAACAGGCAAAGAGGTAAACAATATACGTGCATTGTTCATTTGATAAACCGAAGTTATGCCATTGTAATTTCATTGTTATCTAAACGGTTTTCTTTGTTCTTTCCTGTTTCGTTTCGTTTCCTAGGTACAGCTGTCAAAAATCGGTATTTTATTAATATTTTAATAAACAAAATATTTTAATAATTAATAAAAATTTTGAAACACCATATTCATTAACGTTAATAAATATAGTGCATTTTATTAACATATTAATAATTATTAGTATGGTGAATTTTCGGTTATTAATATGGTGTAGATTTTATTAAAATGTTAATAACGATATTTTATTAGTATTTTAATAAAATCGACAATTTTTTTATTAGAATTTTAATAAAATGTGGTTATTCATATGGTGCCGATTTTATTAGAATTCTAATAAAATCGACAACATATTGGATTTTATCCGATTTTATCAACGGACGACATCATGTTCACATCAAAGTCTATTCAACACAGCGTTTAGATTAAGACAATCATTTATCACGACAAAATCTCAAAGAAAAACGAGTCTGGAAATATTCGACATGTTTTTTGCATGAAACTTTTCTTTACAATTTTTTTGAAAAGTTTCATATAAAATTCATGTTAGTTTTCGCCAGACAACAAAATCTCGATGAAAAATGAGTCTGGAAATATTTGACATGTTTTTTGTATGAAACTTTTCTTCGCAATTTTTTTGAAAAGTTTCATATAAAATTCATGTCAGTTTTTGCCAGACAACAAAATCTCGATGTAAAATGAGTCTGGAGATATTCGACATTTTTTGTATGAAACTTTTCAAAAAAATTGCGAAGAAGAGTTTCATACGAAAAACATGTCAAATATTTCCAGACTCGTTTTTCTTTGAGATTTTGTCGTGATAAATGATTGTCTTAATTTAAACGCTGTGTTGAAAAGACTTTGATGTGAACATGATGTCGTATATTGATAAAATCGGATAAAATCCAATATGTTGTCGATTTTATTAGAATTCTAATAAAATCGGCACCATATTAATAACCACATTTTATTAAAATTCTAATAAAAATTGTCGATTTTATTAAAATTCTAATTAAATATCGTTATTAACATTTTAATAAAATCTACACCATATTAATAACCGAAAATTCACCATACTAATAATTATTAATATGTTAATAAAATGCACTATATTTTATTAACGTTAATAAAAAATTCATTTTATTAAAAAATTAATAAATCATTAATATGTTAATAAAAAATATGTTATTGGGTCTGGGAATTAGTTTTGTCGATTTTTTTAAATTTTCAAAC
>NW_022600395.1:32723-34361 GCF_009176505.1 Sitodiplosis mosellana | reverse complement strand
TTTTTTTGTGCAGGAGGAACGCGACGCGTTGTGCTTCAGTTGCCAGATGGCACTTTCATGGTCACCGAAGTGGATGAAGAACAATTCAAAGCTCTGAACATGCAAGGCTAAGTCTATTTTAAATATAATTATCTTAAAACTTTATATTTTCTTTAAGAATACTTACTTTAATACTTACGTTTTAAAAATAAACCTTCAAAGAATTAAACTTGAATTGACATGAAGAAAGAGGATGATGGAACTTTTTCTTTCTCAAAATTTAATTAATATCATTTTTGAACGATTAATTATTGAAAACGTACTCATTACGTACCATTTTCATTTTTTCGAGTTGTTTTCCATATGCAACATTTTATGTTAATTTGTAAGGCATAAAAATGTAACTGTTAGAAACGATAAATGTAAAAAAATAAACATAATGAAAATCAAATATTTATCTTTCTTATTTTGTATGTGAATCTGGCGAAAAGTCCGATTGTAGGTTTTAAGAGATCCAAAACTTTGCTGAACAAAGTTCTGCTCCATATACCGCATATGGGGTACGAATTATGAGAGAAAAACCGAAAAAACGCAGAATATCCGTATAAATGTAAAGAAAAATAATAACTTTTCCCACTGCACATTCAGAGATGATTTGAGCCACAGTGAGAGGTTTTATTAGAAACTGATGTTCGGGAGGTATGGCTCATTTTCGACGAGGAATCCAAAAATGCAATTGAGTTGGGGTTGAGGAGTGAGGTTTACCCACTTTGGGGTGGTTTTTGTACTTTTTCACTGTTTTACCTCTGCCCTTCAAACTTATGGGAGGCAAACACTATGTGCCAATGAAATCTATGAGACCAGGCGCAACTTTCGTGGGATATAACCTATTTGCCCAATTGAGTTTAACGGAAACGGACAACGGATATCCGTTCTAGGGTACAAAATCATGTACCCTTTGATGTTTTGAAAATTATAACCTAAAAGAACCGTGTCCCATTCTGGGCCATTTTGTACAGAGTTCTAACGCATATCATCTTAAAGGGTATTGTGTGTAGATAAATTATATATAGATACCCAGCCCCAAAAATGTGAGAAAGGGGGTTAAAATTGGGGATATGTAGGTAACCCCAAAATTAAGGTATTACTTTCGAAGGCCATAGATCCCTAACTATGGGAGGTAGGGCAACACTCCTTGGGTCAAAATTGTAGTCCTCGTGAATACCTATCCAAAGGTATACATAACATTCCCATTTGTTCATAGTAAATTAAAAATACCGTTATATGAAAAAATGTTATTTTTTGGGTAAAAAAATCATATTATACCCATTTTCTGGGGCTGGGGCAGGGGCTATCACTTAGGTATGTTCAACAAAGTTGTACAGCGTTCCAAGGGGAACAATATTGCTTTAGACCATTTTGCCCCATCTCCTTCAATAACGGGTCTACGGCCCTTTACTCTCATAAAATTTTAGCCTGGTACAAAGGGCGGTGTTTCTTTTTGTGTCGTACGATGTTTATCAATAAGACTTATACCGTGGAACAGTGGGGTGTAGTGAGTATGTCGATAATATCAAGGTTGACCTGCCCTACAGGGTGTAAACGGGATGTTATAGGGGTGAGTAATTTTTTCAATACCGACACATTGTTGGTCAAGAA
>NW_022600395.1:2412-29723 GCF_009176505.1 Sitodiplosis mosellana | reverse complement strand
CCATCTTTTGAAAAATCGACACGATTAATTCCCAGACCCAATAATAAATTATTAATATGTTAATAAAGTGACAGCTGTATTCTTAGGTGAACTACACGATCAGCAGCAAACAGTATCATTACTGGACGAAGCAAAAGGTTCGAAATCGACAGGGAAAGCGGTGGACCAAGGACTTTGTCAAGGAAGAGAAGCGGAAGGCACTGGAAGGACTACATTCGGCATCGGCTTAAAATGATGGAACGTGGCATTGCCGTGTATACGACAGACAAACGAATTTTGACAAATACGTTCGATCAAACAGTGTGACCGATAGCATAGCCGGAATGTTGACCAGCCATCAGCCATCACTTATGCATTTCAGAGCTGCTCAAATGTCGCCCAGTTCACCCATCGGCATCAAAAAGACACTGCGTTGCCCGGGAAATTGGAAGATGATACGGAGCTACAAAAAGTGTCCTGGTTATGTGGTTAATATGGTCGACGACTCGACGAGTATTTCACTTCTCAAACATGCGCCAAGTGCTTTGGCCGTTTTGATCGACGCACGAGACGACATCGGTTCAAAGTCTGCCATGATTGTCGGCCGCAATCGGTACGAGCAATGCTACCATCAATGATTGTGTGCAAGGTCAACAAACGGAAGATGAGGGAAGAGAAGTTGAGAGTGTTTTTGCTCAAGAAAGAAGCGGAAGAGGGCAACGGAAATCAAGCGGTCGGCAATGATGTCCCACATCCAAATCAACTAAATCCACATTTACTCCCAAATGTTGCGATCTACTATAAAACATGGCAAGTAAATGGGTCTAGTGGAATTTTGGAATACGTGAACGTCAATCGAGCCGATGAGATGGAAGTTGTTGAGCCACGAGTACACAAGACGACATGGCATCGTGACATTGCCGCTGCAAAATGTATCCTGATCAAAGGTAAATGCTCATATATATTGATTGAATTGCATGTGAGGCACAGTGCTTTATTTACACATCATTCATTGTTTTCTTGTATGATTTTCAAGTACACTGTGACTTGTTTGTGTATCGTTACCCGAAACATTGCTGAGGCCATCCAACCAGCGAGCTGCTGTCAACAACTAACAAGCATCTGCATCGTCGTTCACGTCATTCACATTGAATAATTTAAAAATTAAAATATAACAGTAATGCTATTTCCGCTAAGCCTGACCACAAAAAGTATAGTAGGCGTACATACTTAACTAAGGGGCCAGAAGTACCCATATAAGTAAATGTTTTGTTTTTCAATTGACATAAGAGTATTGAATGTATTGATGCTAATTTTATGCAATTTCTTCTCCATTCATTCCATGCACAATTGGATCACTATGACGGTTGATTCTACGATTAAATCTATCCCCGTATTCAACCTTGGATATGTGCCTGGAATCGGATGTATTTGGATTGATAATTGTTAGATGGACATAGCTATAGCTATAATTTAATAGCATGGGACGAATCAAAAACGTTAGCACTCGCAATAATCATATAAAAGTCACAATGCGAACGCAAGCTATTCAAATATCGTATATTGCGACAACGCAAGAAGAAAATTATCGCGCGATATTCATGCGATAACTGCCTTATACGTAGACCTCCCATCGCGTCCGGAAACGTCCGGAATTTCGTGAAATTCCGGATATTTCAGCATGATCCGGTTTTCTCTAGCGATTTCCGGATATTTTCAAATTTTGAGAAAACGTATTAAAATGTTCTACATTTCAACACAATTCCATTTAAAATTTTATAAAAGATATTTAGAAAATGAGAAGTTGTCGATATCTTTTTCTATTATTATTCCATTTGTTCAAAATTTAGATGTGGTTCACATACAACACGATATTATGGCATATTCAACAGATCGTCTCGTTTTTGGCGATTTCCTTTTTTCTATTATGGTGTCAATGTGTTTTTTTGCTTTTATTATAAATAAAAAATGTCAACTACACTTTGCTGCTATTCAATATATATACTAACAGTTCATTCAATATACATAACTATATTGGGAATATATTCCCAATACAGTTAGCAAACTGAGAACAGAAGAAACGTAGAGAAGAAATCGGTTCAACTGATTCAGTTGCTTGAAATCTTTTCAAATCTTTTAGAAAAATAAACGCATATAATTTCGGTTCAATTTGTGTGCAATGCCGAATATTCAAAATCATGGCAAAAACTTCGACGGCACAGAAAGAGCTAATAACTTTTTTTCATTGAACATGGGTGATTTAAGGATGTAAAAACTCTTATGTCTGGCAACACCATGATTCAGGGAACGAAATACAGACTGAATGTTGTTATTTGACTTAATTTTCTTTCATGTTTTTCTTATTTATTTTATGGCACTTCAATTTTGTCCAACTATTTCGTATAATACCACATTAAGCATATTTTCTAATCCTTATTCTTCATATTTAAAGAAATCTGGAATTTTCCGGATATTCTGCTCCCAAACTCCAGACATTTTTTCGAATTCCGTACAAAAATTCCGGATATTTCGTGAAAATCCAATGGGAGGTCTACTTATGCGATACTGTTTCTATGCGTTTTGGACACATTGCTAAAAGCAAATAATTTAGAAAAGATTTTATATACTGCTTCCGAGTTATTACATTCAATAGTTTTTACAAATCTAAGTCAGATGTCGCTAGTTTTCTCCGATTTGAAATACCAAGAAATATTGTAATACAGTAGAATCAGACATATGAAACCCAAAAAAAATTCAATCCTATACACCAATCCCCCCTTTGTAGACAATTCTTGAAGTCGTTCAAATTCGGTTGCTTTTGTTGCAAAACAATTGCGTTTTTTGGAAGTTGCTTTTTCTGATAATCTACTATACCTATAACTCGGATAAACTCTCAAAAGTTTACTAAAACTTGCGAAAATTTGAAGATATTTTCCCAAACTTGATAGTGCCAATACTGTATCCATCTGCCTCGTCTTATTTTGAAATTCATAATATTCTTACTATTAATAAACTTACGTTAAAATTCAATATGTACACTTTCTTGGGGAGGGGGTTTAACAAACAAAAAAGGAATAGAAAAAAGTAGTGTTTAAATAGTTATTGACCAAAGAACATTGTTTTTAGTTAATGTCACATTCATGCTGCTCACATACTCATCAATGTCGTTTTATTCAAAATATTCAACATTTATTATTCATAGATTTTAAAATAATTTTTCTTGTTTGTAACTTTAGTTTGAATCATTTCTTTTGCCAAGCATGAGCCGATAGCGATCAAACTTATCCATTTCTTCCGCTAATAACAATGCTTCTACACATGATGAAAAGTAGTCCGTTCCAAAGCAATCTTTCCTGTAAAACAAGAGAATATACAAATTCACCTTAGTATGGATTTATTGTTTGTTTTTTTAAAAAAATGAGTTCACAGAAAACTTTCATAATTATTTCCCCGAAGAAATCTCATCTGCTACAAAATTCAAAAAAAACATGAACATTCGAAAAGTCTCCAAAAATTTATAAAAACGAAATTTTCTACAGGGTCAATTTTTTTAGAAGTCCAAAATAACTTTTTTTTTGTTATAAAATAATATTTCCAAATTCCAATAAAACTAGCGAAGTATGTCAAAAAGCCGTCATGATGAGATATAAATATATATTATCCTGTAATAGTTTCCCAACCTATACTTTTGGCTGGCGCAAGATAGCGGTGGCGCCTAAATAAGATGTATTAGCAATTTGCGGCATTTTTAAGAACTATCAATACTTGTCGTTGTTGTCATGAATTTCGCAACAACAAGAAGTATTGATAGTTCCTAAACTTGCCGCAGACTCTATTTAGGCGCCACCGCTACTCACTGTCATGTCAAATACATTGGTTCTTATGGCAGAGAAGCACAGGTTGTAGTTTCCCCGAAAATCATCTATGAGGTGTAAATAAAGGTGTCAGCGAACAAAATTCCAACTTTTCAAACGGACAGTTTGTCCGTCCATGATATTTCCGACATTCACCCATTTTTCGAATGCCCGAACAATTTTTTTCAATTTCAATATAATTGAATGTTATCTTCTGAGTGAGTTCAATAGATGTGACCGATATATTTCTATTGTTCGATTGAGAACCATAGAGGTTCCAAATCAAAATTTCATCATTAGTTTGTCCACAGCGCGTCAAAAATTTTTAATCGCGGTACACATTTTGTAGAGTTTTATGACGTTGCAAGATTTCGGGAAAATGGAATTTTTAAAACTTTAAAAACTCTAAAGACCTCATCATAAATGGTATCCTATTTATTGAAATTGGTTGAGCGGTTTTCGAGATAGAGCACAAAATCTTTTTGAAAAATTGCTGATTTTGGCCGCTTTACTGTATATAATTTCATGAATGCGTCAGATATGTTGTCAAAATTTATGCTAATTGTCAGAGCTGCGTAGTCATAAGAAAGAAAAATTAAAGCTGAAGTGTTAGTCTGTTTTCGAACCTCGAACCATAAACACGGTGTTTTATTTCGATCAATAATTAAAACCTGCTTTGCCCACAGGTTATGTGCAACAGATACGTGTAAACCACTGTTTGTTTGTTTTTAAAGTACTGTTGTTGTATTTTTTGTATGAATCTTCTGATAAGTTTTCCATCTCATTGATGTATCGGAAGAAGTGGCCAATTTAATGCTCCGACGGAGCAGCTTCGTCCATGGATTGCTTTCTTCGAATATAACTTGCGGGCTGGCGGCTTACGGCTTATAATTGAAAGATGAATCCACAAAAAAGATGCGTGCGTGAAACGACTTACTTTTAGACTTCTTGCTGGAGGGCTGTTTTATGCAAATCATTGCACTGACTGGCAACAGCGATTGTGCTGCTAAAAAATGCGGTGGCCAGCGTAACGGAATTTATGCCTCTCTGGACATAGTAGGTAAATTCGGTGAGATTAGATGGAGTGGATCTGGATTTCATAAAGTCGTGTTGCTTTTTGGTGATTTTGTCCTGTACCAGGGACAGAAGTTTGACGTTCACCAAATGCTCAAAGAACTTCGCCACAGTTTGGAGCTTAGCAATGCAACGGCAGTTCTCTATTTTCGATCTTGCCCCCTTTTTGAAAATGGGCGTCACACTAGAGCGTTTCCATTTGTCAGGGAAATGGCCAGTTGACAAAGATTCGTTGAAAATCTCGGTGAGTGGAGCCGACAAATGACTCGCACAATTTTTTAGTATCAATGGATGCATACCATCGGGACCCGTACCTTTCTTGGTGTTCACGGCTTGTAGCTCTTCAAGCACAAAATTGATATTGAGCTGGAAATCCTCAGTTTGCTGTGACTCATCGGTAGGCGATTGTTGAACGCCTTGAGTCGTTGAGTCATCTTAGTTGCTACTGAAGAAGTTTGCAAACAGATTCTGTTTCGTTTGCTGTGCGTACATCACCAAGTTGCATGACTTTTGGTTTGTTGTCGGTGCTCTTCCGGAATCACAATGTGTATGGAATGCAAAAAATAAAGCGCCATCTGTGCCATGATTCTTTTGTTCGTATAAGTCCAATGTATTCAATTTGAACGCTCGGAAAACGTTCAAACGTTCAACATCATCATTCCATATAGTATTGCATAGTTCATTTTCCATAGACTTGGTGGCGCTTATATTGTGACAAACGTCAAAGCATAGGATTGTATACATTACATATTGTGATTCCGGCTCTTCTTTGAATTGACATATTGCCAAAATCTCGATGCATCATACTTGAGCGAGAATTTCATTTTGTCCACGTAATCGTTGTACAGTTCCGTGTTGAGTTTGATGAAGTGCCATTGTCTTAGATGAAGTGCCATTGTCTTGCAATGCATCCGTATCCATGTTTGTGGGCATATAAAAACATTCCTTCATACAAATGAGTGGTCGGGAATAAAAATGACTAAAGTTGAACCACTTATGGATAACCGTAACATAATATTCTTGATTTTTAAAAGTGCAACATAAATTTTGTTCGCTTGTAAGTGAATCGTAAAATATCTGTGGACTATAGAAATCGTGTTTCACTTTAATTGAAACAAAAATGTTTGATACACTTTCAAGTCCATTGGAATGATGATTCACTTTAATAGTGGTTTTGTTGTGATTTGGCTTCGGAGTGAAAATTAAGTGATAAGGAGCGCGAATTTCGATGTGCCGATAACACCATTGGATTGGGCACATGAAATACTGTATGAGAATCGAAAAAAAAATTTCAGCCTGCTTCACCGTAGAAAAGAAGTGCGCAGTAACGAACAAGAACGTTCAGGTTTCGGCAACGTTGCATTATAGCGATTATGAATGAACGTAATGAGAAATGTAGCGAGAAATTACGTTCATTCATAATCACTAGTGCAGCCACGTTGCCAAAACATGTACGTTCTTGTTTCCTTACTGCGCATTTCTTTTCTACGGTGAAGCAGACTGCTTTGTTGATGTGTATAACAATACGGGTAAAACACCGGCGATCCGAGGTTTTCATACAAACTTCCCATGTAGACGATCCGAAACAGGCAAAAATCGAAAAAAAAGTTAAATTTTTTTTCCATTTTCATACAGTATTTCATCTGCCCAATCCAATGGTATCATTGGCACATCAAAATTCGCGCTCCTTATCACTTAATTTTCACTCCGAAGCCAAATTACAACCAAAACCACTATTAAAATGAATCATCATTCCAATGGAATTGAAAGTGTATCAAACATTTTTGTTTCAATTAAAGTGAAACACGATTTCTATAGTCCACAGATATTTTACGATTCACTTGCAAGTGAACAGAATTTATGTTGCACTTTTAAAAATCAAGAATATTGTGTTACGGTTATCCATGAGTGGTTCAACTTTAGTCATTTTTATTCCCGACCACTCAAATGTTCCATTTTTTCTTCGAATTTTCAACTTTATGAAGTCAATGCTCACATCCAGTGATAGCACAAAGTCTGAGACTTTGGACAAGGTCAACACAAACTCCAAAATAATCTCAGTACATCAGAATTCACCGCTTAAGATGAAGTCGCCATACAAATTTTTCAAATTTGAAATTTTTTTATTTTTAGTGAGTTAGTGCTCGGAAGCTAGTGGTGTTAAGAGGCATGAAAATTGGCACAGAGTCAGCACTATGTCTGAATTTTACAAAACCAATCTCAGTACACCAAGATTCATGGCCTGAGATGGAGTCGCCGAACAATTTTTTCAAATTTGACAAAATTTCATTTTCAGTGAGTTAGTGCTCGGAAACAAGAGGTGCAAAAGGGCTTCAAATGTTGCATGCTACCAGCACTAACTCCAAATTTTCCAAAACCAATCTCAGTACACCAAGATTCATGGCCTGAGATGGAGTCGCCGAACAATTTTTTTCAAATTTGACAAAATTTCAATTTCAGTGAGTTAGTTGCCGCGTGTAGTTGCAGCACAAACTCTGGAAATTTGGCACAAACCAGCACTAATTCCCCAGATTCCGAATCCGGAATTAGTTTTTCATTTTTCGAACTGGGGGGGCCAGCCACATGTACCTAAACATTTTTCAACGACATTCTATCGACTGTTTTAATTATCGAACATTCTTATTTTTGTTTTGAATGTATAAATAGTACATATTGTGCCAGCTTTAGGATGATAATTCTCTTTATTGAATATGATGCGCCAATTCTGTATTATATCCGATTTTCCGATCTATTGAGGCGCAGTATTTTCAAAGAAAATGCAACTGGTTTAGTTTTTTACATAAGACTGCTCTCACTGTCTTCGTTATTACGAATGGATATAAAAGAATTGCCACAAGAAAAATTTTGCAATTTTCTATCAAATACGTAAATAACACCTGAAAAATTGCAGAAAAATCTCAGAAAAATCATGTGCATCAAGGGCAGAAAAAAATTACGGGCTGTTAAGGTATTAAATGTCTTCTTTGCATTGGAATGTCAAGGTCCATGAAGAAGCGGATACGAACGGAAAAATGCCTAGTTCGAATCAAGCTTTCTATTTTGAAGATTTTTTTTAAATTTCATTTTTATTTTTGTTCCATATTTTCCCGTTTTTTAATATCAATTTTTGAAGTTTTTTCAACCGGTAGTAACGGGAACATTTTGACTAATTCCAAACATTCGAGGAAAACTATCAACAACGAGGAATGTCTTCGTAAAACGAGGACGTCTGCGCACATTGTGTATATACATATATTGTGTAGTCGTGACGCTAAAAACATATATGAGCAAAAATTCTTTAACCGGGAATGGATGAAATTGTTTTTTCCTCAAATATCGTGCTATCGTGGTCTTTTTTCGTCAACAATGATCCCAAAGTATGGGGCAACACCATTGTCACATGAACTTAGACATTTATAATTTGACATTTCAACGTTGTTTTGGTTGTGCCACGTGTTGTGTCAAAATGAGTGAAAATACACAACCGAACAAAAAGTTGAATTTAAATATATTATTTTCATTATCATTGCTGTTATTCAATCTTATTTATTAGATTACGATGTAATCTTGCTATTTTGACCAAATTTTGCAATGAATTCATCTTATTCATGTGCGTTTGAAGGCTCTGAAAGGCACCGCAAATTCGAATGTAACCTTCCAGTCTAAAATTCCCGAATGTTTTTTTTCCATGTATACCATAATCAAGAACAAAGACGCTATATTAGTTTTTTTTAAGAACTTTTTACCTATTTTCTGGAAAATGAAAATATCAGTAACTTTATTCGACTAAAACACTCATACGAGCCTTCAGACATATGTAACGAGGCAGTCTTTGTTACATTAGAGGAAATCGAGATCATTTGATGACGGATTTTTTCTTTGTGATCAATCTATAAATGAACGCCACAAATAATTATCACATTTCTATTCGTAGCCACCCCGAAATGATTTATATGGGGTAACTATGGTTTTAATCATTTCATTGATCCTTCATACAGCGAACAGAGCCTTGGAGTAATAAGATGCTCTGCTAGAGGAACTGAATTTCAGCTACAACCTCCAAACACATCGCCAAAATTGGAATCCGGTATCGAATGCAGAAAAAAAAATGCAGAAACCCAAAAACGCAGAAAAAAAATTTGCAGAAAAAAAAATTGCAGAAAGAAAAAATGCAGAAAAAAAAATTGCAGAAACCCAAGAACGCAGAAAGAAAAAATGCAGAAAAAAATTTTGTAGAAAGAAAAAATGCAGAAAAACAAAATGCAGAAAAAAAATTTGCAGAAAAGAAAAAAATGCAGAAAACTAAAAACGCAGAAAAATTGAAAAAATACGATTTTTCGAAAGTTTGTTGACCACAATAGATTTCGTCCGACGCGTGTTTTTTTAATCTGGCACATCAGCCAAATAAGTGCCAGGCGATAGTTTAGGCCGCCCTGAGTTCATAATGGGCCATGGTTTTGGGTAAAGGTGCTTCTGCCGGGAGTTAATGACTATTGGCGTTCCCACATTTCAGGAAGAACGAATTTCTTGATGAAACTTAGTTTTTACACCAGTACTCCGGTATTTATTGGTTTTTACCTATCTATTCAAGAAGTAATTTGTTCAGACGATCACGCAGATTCTGCAGAAGCGATTCTATATTCTCAAAGCTACAATATGTTTCAGAAAATGGGTTGAAATGGGTGAATTTCGTGGAAAATGGTCAAAATTAGTTACTGTATTAACATTTACAACTTTTGAAATGTACGGTTCAACACATGAATGTCAGATTCTAGTTGCTGGCGAGCCGATATTAACCTCATACTTCGTTTTGGTGAGTTGGTGGATTCAGTGGAAACATGATTTTTCTCAAAAAAGAATGGAAGGGTTTTCTATGCCAAAAATGTGATTTTGTATCAATCTTTCAATTGATCGATAGTTTTATGAAGAAATGTCGATTTGAGACCAAATTTGTAGGAAAACCAGTGTTCAAGTGTTCAGGGACCCATTTTTTTTGAGAAAAAATGTTAGTTGTCCAAGACAAAAACATCGTAAGAGGCCGTTTTCGACCACTTTTCTAACACCACTGAAAAAAAAAATTCACTAAATCCACCAACTCATAAAAACGAAGTATGAGGTTAATATCGGCTCACCAGCAACTAGAATCTGACATTCATGTGTTGAACCGTACATTTCAAAAGTTGTAAATGTTAATACAGTAACTAATTTTGACCATTTTCCACGAAATTTACCCATTTCAACCCATTTTCTGAAACATATTGTAGCTTTGAGAGTACAGAATCGCTTCTGCGTGATCGTCTGAACAAATTACTTCTTGAATAGATAGGTAAAAAACCAATAAATACCGGAGTACTGGTGTAAAAACTAAGTTTCATCAAGAAACTCGTTCTTCCTGAAATGTGGGAACGCCTATAGTCGTTAACTCCCGGCAGAAGCACCTTTACACAAAACCATGGCCCATTATGAACTCAGGGCGGCCTAAACTATCGCCTGGCAACTTATTTGGCTGATGTGCCAGATTAAAAAAACACGCGTCGGACGAAATCTATTGTGGTCAACAAACTTTCGAAAAAATCGTATTTTTCCAATTTTTCAGCGTTTTTAGTTTTCTGCATTTTTTTCTTTTCTGCAATTTTTTTTTCTGCATTTTTTCTTTCTGCGTTTTTGGATTTCTGCATTTTGTTTTTCTGCATTTTTTCTTTCTGCAAATTTTTTTTCTGCATTTTTTCTTTCTGCGTTTTTGGGTTTCTGCAATTTTTTTTTCTGCATTTTTTCTTTCTGCAATTTTTTTTTCTGCAAAATTTTTTTCTGCGTTTTTGGGTTTCTGCATTCCATTCGGATACCAAAATTGTAACCTTCCAGTCCAACAAAAAAATGGCTATATCTCAATGGGTGTGAAAGATAAAGAAAAGGTTTGTTGGTACGAAATGTTCGTTTTGTAGCCTAGATTTGTCTCAGTATAAAACTTTAGGTGCTTTCTAGATCAATAGAGGAGATATGAGCATAAATATTTCGGAAAATCGTGCGAATGTAACCTTCCAGTCAGAATTCTTGCTCATATACAATAGGGTTGGCCGATTTTGGTTTTCTGGGGATACATAAAATGGAGTGTCGGCATGACTTAGCTATTGATGAGAGAAGAAAAGTTTGTTCGGTCCCACCTTAAAAAAGTGACTCACGTTTGGCCCGTTGCTAACCGCAAGAACACCTTGAAAATACCTTAAAATTGTTGAATGTCGTTGGGTTTTTGGAATTTTCCATCACTTATAATGAACTTCTAACAAAACCACCGGATTCCTCGTGAAAAATTACGATAAATAGTACTACTTTCAATCAACTTTATTGCGATTTTGTGTCCGATAGAAGCCGAAAATCGCCAAAAATTGCCTTTTTTGGTCAATTTTCCAAATAAATAAGGGTAGTGCATACAAGTAGAGACTATTTATCTGCTTGAAAATGGTCAAATATGAGATAATTATTCAAAAGTATCGCATATCCAGTCATAGAACTATCGCTACACAGTGATTTCACCTTCGAATTTGACGAAATTTTCGAAAAACCGGCAAAAAATTCGACATTTTTAGTAAACTTGTGGTAATAAAAGCTCAATAATTCAATTTTAGGAACGTGTGATGTGCTATTATCGCACAATTTTTGACGAGGAATTGATTTATGAACAAATTTAATCAAAAATAATATGACTTCAGAGTCAAAAAAATTTGATTATTCCAGACCAAAATGAGCAAATGAGGCATATGAGCTTCGGTTTCACAGCTAAATCACCCCATAGAGCAAACAATTTCTACCTTTGCTGACTTGGAACTTCTTGTAGAATCCCTTACGAATATTTTGAGTGCTTACATGACCAAGTCAAATGATGTTTTCAAATAATACTAGCCTCATATTCGATTGGTTCGATTTCAACTCTCAAAAAATCCACTTTTGGTCAATAAATCCCACAAATATGGATATTTTAGAATAAGTGTTTTGGTGAAAAGTTATTTTTTCTCGAAAATATAAGGAGTCTTTTTAGACAAAAACTCTTATAGTTGGTTTTTTGAGGTACCTCCCGAACAAAAGTGACATTTTTTCTGGATTTTGGTATGAAAATACCATTTTTTGTTCGGTATGTACCACAGAAATACACTCTGCAAAACTGAACAAAATTGAGCGTCAGAGATGTTTGGGGAATGTATTTCTGTAGGTAAGTTGGCTAAAATGGAAAAAATGCCCAGAAATGATCACGCCCTATATTTAAAACAATAAGAGTGCCATCTAGAATTTATAGGATCTTCATTTTCCTACATATTCCATCTGTATTCTCTCAAAAACATCGTCTCTGCAACGTGTATGATGTCAGCGAAATCCAAACGACCAAATTGTGCTCGCTGTGTGTGTTTCACCACACTTCAAAAGCCCAAAATGCAAACCACACCGCATTCACCAAAAATACCGATACTAACCATACAAATGCTATGTACAGCGTTTTAATGTTAAAACATGTACTTTTTTTTAAGAAATGAAAACGAGTAATGATCACACCTTTTTTTGAAAATTCGCAACCAAGATGGGGAAATAAGTCCTTTCTCAACATTCAATCTTCTGTCAATATTCAATGCTTTGAGCCCGAGAGGAAAAATGATTTTGATTCCATCAATTGATTTTTGTAGATTAGAATACCTTATTGTCAATTTAAAATTATTAATAAATTTAACTAAAATCAATTGATATAATTGTGTCAATTTTCGCCCAAAAAACAATATTTTTCTGATTTTGATTCCAATTCAAAAATTCGACCAAAAAATTACAGAAAAAAAATCAAGTATGAAAAAAAATATTTTGATGTGCCCTGCTAATTAAAAGAAAAAAACAAAAGAATAACATACCCTTATCAATCAAGCAATAAATAAATAAATATCCTAAAATTGAAGATGTAAAATCAAAATGTAGAAATATGAATGAAGCGGAAGTGTTTGTTTGCGCTGCTAGAGGATCAATTCTTCCATCTTTGTTGTTACCCACAGAAACGTAGTGGTGATTCATTAGCTGAAGTTGCATCTCTTATTCGTTTCATTTTTGTATCCAACATTGGTGATACAATTTTAACTATTTTCGTGATATTTCCAATTCCTACTAAATTTCAACATTTCAAATTGGTCTCCACTGAGAGAACGGACTCTAGAAATTCCATGCAATAAATTGAGTTTTGCTGTTTTACAACATGTGTGCAAGTAGTAGTAGTGAATTTCGCGGCGGGCACACCGGACAAATTATTGAAAAATTGGTTGTATTTTTCGTAACAAGCCTTGTAAAATGTCAACAAAGAATTATTTTCATGGTCTTTCTAGTGTCCATTCTCTATGTGCACCATCGTAAAACTATCGTTTCCCATTATTCGACTTAAAAATTGATGATTAATGAACATTAAAAAACACAAATAAATATCGTTTTCCTCTTTATAGAATTTTTATAATCTCTGAGAAACCTTTACTTTACAATATAAATAATAAATTAATCGTTCCTAATCATTTATAATTGTTTGATGATGCACGTTTTCTGTTCAACTGTCGTTATTTCTGCACTTTTATTTCAATTTGCCATTTAACATCGATTGTTCTCGTAATATCTGCTTTAAATTTCTCTTTTTTATTTCGTGCAATGATCCAATCCACTGTTGATGTTGTATTGTTTTTTTTTATTCTTTATATTAAATATTTTAAGCTGTCGTGCAGGTAATGCATTATTGTTTAATGATTTAGAATCGGAGGCTGGGCTCCATTCACTTGTTTTATATAGTTTTTAATTTTTTCTATTTCATCTGTTAACTGAAGCGCATCCAGGCATCCTTTAAAGTAATCTGTGGTAAAGCACCTCTTCCTATTGTATTATAATTTAAACATATGCAATAAAAATCGTTAATAAAAATGTGAAATATGTGTCTCTTAAAATTGAACGTGTCTGTTGCGGGTTTATCTTTCAAATAAATGTGTATTTGGTATTAAGATGTGTAATTAAGTGGATGACAATAATATTTATTATGACGCTGTTATAACTGTGATTGTTTCCTTTTTAAAAAGAATGTATGTGTTTACAGATCATTTGCTTGTACTTACTTGCAAAGTGTATGCAATTCAGGTTCTCTGAACAATGAATAACAATCCTCACATATTCTATCTAATCGATAAAAAATGGATTTGTTGAAGACTCCCTTACATTCTATTTCGAAAAATGTGCTCCGTTTCGCTAAACTATGTTGTGGTAATGAATTGATCAATGGAACTAATGCTAAAATTAGCGCCACTGATATAGCCAAATTTCGAGAACACATCTAAAATGAATAGAACAAAAAAATTTATTAATTTTGTGGAATCCAAAAATGAAGGTCGAATGAAACGTAACAAACATATAAAATATCAGATCAACAAATAAGTTCATTTGGCTCGGAATAGGATTTTTCTTCTAAAAATTTTCTCTGTCCAAAGTGGATCTTACTTTATTTTCCACAACTTTCTGATATAGCCATATTGCCCTTCAACAAAGTAAGGTTTTAACCCTATGCATACAGTGCAAACAACCGTCTTAAGACGGGCAACATTTAACCGTTTGTACAAAGTAAACCGTATGTCGGATTGCAATGCTTGACTACAACATTATTGGCAAGAGTAGGGTACTGGGGGGTTATTCGTGCCGCGGGGTAATTCGCGCCATCGGCCTTTTCTCGACACAGGCAATACATATACTAATGATCTTGGTGTCATTTGAAAGAGCAAGAAAAACGCAGTATTTGGTTAGTAATTTGACAGCGCTTCATTCAAGTGCAAGCAATCTACAGGCATAAATGTGTTTTGTGCTAGTACTGAGTTCATTTTTGGAGCTCACAGAATTTTAGCTTTGACCATTAAAATTTAATATTTTCAAAAAACGGGTTGATGTATTTTGTAGCTTTTCACCAGCTCTTTCTTATGGATATAAATTTGTTTTGAATATTTTCAATTTTTGTGGCTGAATCGAACTCCGAACAGCAACAAATGGGTCGGGGCAATTCGCGCCACCTCATTTTTGCGTTTTACCGCTAATTGGTCACTCGGAACTCATATCTGTGAATGTGGCAATGTAGATGGACTTTATACTGGTCGATCAAAAGTTCCAGATCTCAAAAATATTATTTTTTGACGAAGTTATGTCCAAAACTGTGATGTGCTTATGGCGTCATCCGAGTCTGCTTTCGCATTTCTTGTGCACGGCATTTCTTGGGTCGGAAGGGGTTGTTGACTGAGTATTTTTATGGCACCATCAATTACCTTTCCAACGGTACCACGGGTTTGACAATGCGTGGACTACTTCTTAGATAAATAAAAATCGGCGCAAAGTCATTTTTTCGAATTTCGTGCCAAAATTTGCCTGTCGACCGATGAAAATAGGTAGTGTCACTTTGGGCGTAATAACTTCGCTTCTAGCGGTCCAAATTTCATGAAACTTTGGCACAACATCAGCGAAGGATGTACTAATCTAACACTAACACTATTTCGGATGATAAACACACTTAAAACACTGAAAATGCGGCCGGCGCGAATTACCCCACCTGCGCGAATTGCCCCGCAGTTTTTGGATTTCGCGCCAAGGGCTATATCGGACCCCAAAGGGGATCAAACCAAAAACATTTCTTCTATAAAAGTTGGTAAATAGACAAGCTACAAAATGATACCAAATATTCCTGAATTTTTTTTCAATTTTCATGGAAATATAAAATTAGGAAAAAAAGTGGCGCTAATTACCCCCCAGTACCCTATCCTCTCCGATTTTGACATTGACACTTCTAGTCTACGTCAAGCCGCATGATATGTTCAAACTCACAGTTATTTTGCTGGAATTATTTTGTTTTTACATTTCCACACAAACTTGTTTGATAAGAAAAGTATTGGTTTTACTAGCCAAAATTTCATGATTCTTTCCGTATGAGAACCACTAAAACTCCACGAAAAACTGCTAATAGCTCATATCTGTGCACTAGGCAATGTGAATGGGTACAAACCCCATCGATCAAGATACTATATATCTAACCCAAAATACTTTGTTCACTATGAAAAATGTGTAAAATTGCGATGTTTGTATGCCGGTGTTCGGTAAAAGCCAAAATTTTCGACATGTCGAGACCAAGCTTCAGATTAATTGAGTAGCTTGGAGCGAAAATGTAATACAGAAAAGTTGCGCGGAAAAATGTCGATGATAAATGAGCCGAAAAGGGATAGCTATATAGTATACTGTATAGCCCAATGCGCCATATGTAATGCTTTTTATGCATAATTGGACGGTTCAATGTAGGGGTAGTGGGGGCGAATCGTTCTACGGGGCGAATAGTTCCACTGGCGATATCTAGCGACTGACAGCAAAATATGTCAAAATGAAATTTATCATAGATCTGTCATATTATTCCGCATATTTCGTTAGTTAGTTGCA
This sequence comes from Sitodiplosis mosellana, assembly GCF_009176505.1. Taxonomy (NCBI): domain Eukaryota; kingdom Metazoa; phylum Arthropoda; class Insecta; order Diptera; family Cecidomyiidae; genus Sitodiplosis; species Sitodiplosis mosellana. Next base: position 13,359 of record NW_022600395.1, on the reverse strand, counting down.
AAGTCGGAATATTCTTATACACTTATAATGTATTAGTTGTGAACAGTCAAGCTATTGCATACTAGTAGCGCCTCTAGTGAGTTTCGCAAAGAACTACCGAGAATAACAGCGACAGCATTCAAAACAGATTATGACGAAATATCATTCGTGTCTGTGTGCGTGTGGTTTGTTGTGTCGGTATTGGTGTGCTATGCTGCACTATGTCGGTTTTCGCGCGAGTTACTGAAGGTGGCGGTACTAATTCATTTGTACGAAAACTTCAACATTTATAATGAAGTCATTCCTGATATTGGTTAGTTGAGACTCATAGTTTTCATTCACACACAAACGGGAAAATTGAAAAATGTGTTTTCGGCACATGCTGTTGTGACATTTCGTGACTTTAGGATTTCAAATAACTACAATAAATTTATATTTATATTTTGTCCAAGTGAATGTAAGTGAATTTTACAGCAATCGAGTACTTTCGCGTAAAAATACAAAATTTTGGTTTTTGTACTGAAGTTAAGGTTATATCAAGTTGAAATATTCATAATATTTATAGGATTTTTTATGGACTTTGAATAAAAATATGAAATCAGTTTGGGGTATTAAATGGGGACTTTACCCTCTTTTTGCCTTAAATTGAGATTGTTGGCGTTTTTTCTGCTTTTTTCTATTTGCCCCCACTTCCCCTAACGCTTTCTCGTACGAAAATCAATGAAATATATGCATAATACGTGCGTTCATTGGTCGATTGTCTATGCATATGCGATGCATAAAATGTGCATCTTATCTTCCTAATGTAAATGTCTGGAAGCTATACTATATGCATACTGCGTGTATTGTATGCATATTGTGTGGGTTATATGCATCCAATATAATTATACAAAGCATACTTTTTTGCATCATTTTTGGTTCAGATTATGCATCAAAGACAGTGAAATGGCTAATTGGTAGTACACTATCAAAGAAGATAAAATTAGGCTCGAGCCTAAAGCCTAGGCTTTGGCCTATTTTAAAGTATCGAGCCTATTGCATGGATTGGAGCCAGAAAAAGCCTGAAACATTATTATCGAATAATCAAATCGAATAATTAATTTCTATTGCGTTTTGATGCAAATGAAACATCTGTACAACATGAATCAACACGAAATAGCACCATTACATTGTCATTATATTTCTTTATCCAAAATACGGTAACATATAATACTGATTCAGAGAAAAATAAGCCGAACAGTCAGAATATAATTCATTTTTAGTTATCGATTTTATGAACAGAATCGGATTACTCATTTCTGATAACTCCGTTCAGTAGAATGTGATGTTGACAAAATAAAACTTTGTATTCTTAAACGGCTGACAGCTAGACTGCCAAAATTGGGGATTGGCGATCAACGCGAATATTATTTAGAGTTTATGTTTCTTTTGAAAACAAAGTGTAGACAAAACCAGACGGTTTTGTGCATGCGACACAATTTGAAATAAATAAATTGACTTTGAGATGTATTGGAGGCATTTGCTTATGAACGCATTCAAACTGAATTGGCTTACATCAAAGTAATTTTGCATCACTAGTAGCTTCAATTATCAAGCTTGAAACGCAATGTCTTCCTTTGGTCGAGAATATCGACATTATGATATCGGTCGAAAACAACTTGAAATATTTGGAACGTGAAGAATTTCACGAGAAATATAAAAAAGTGTTGAAGCGAAATCGTGGTTTCACCAAATTGGTGGAAATCAATGATGTGTTGTGTCAGAATAAGCAACCATCTCATATTTACGTCAAAAACTTGACTCTTGATTCACCGTTGTTCAAAGGTCTTTTTCTGATTACAAAAATGTTTTTTCAGACAGACGCAAAAAATTTCTATTTGAAAACCTCAAACATCACATGATTGTGCATTGCAACCGCGACAAATTATAAAAACGTTTCTTTTTATTAAACAAATTGGTTAATTTGGCGTTTTATTCGTTTTTTTTATCGAGCCTATTTACGAGCCTATTTGGTCATTTTTTCCAGCTTTTTTAAGCGCCTAAATTCCATTTTTCCGAGCCTAATTTTATCTATCTCTTTTCATTTGACATTTTTCCGCGCAACTTTTCTGTTTTACATTTTCGCTCCAAACTACTCAATTTTCAGCCATATTCGATGTGACCTTGGGGTACCTCCCCTAAGAAAAACCTCCAAAAAATGGTACATTTGTATGGGAAGTACTACCCAGCTATAGCGTATTGGTTAGCGTGCTAGCGTTGTAAGCGTGGGGACACGGGTTCGAATCGCATAGTGGTAGAAAATCTTTTCTCTTCAAAATGTCATTGGTTTTATCAATGGGATTGTGAATTGAGAGACTACGACCCATGTGGAGGCCTGTGGAATGCTCCGGGAGGCACTTTAAGCCGTGGGATTCCGTGCATTATATACAGAAGATGAGTACAATTAATGCACGTAAGATGGGGCGCCTAACGCTAGGTTGTTGTCTGATATTGGTGAATACATCGGTATATCAGTATCAGAAGCATGTCCCCATCGAAAAACTCAAGAGAAAAAATGGCTCAATGGAATGGATGCGGAGCGTGCCAAATGTTGTATGTGATGTGGCCCACTAGTGACGTGGTGGAGCCCGACCCTGAATGGATTAAAGGCACAGGGCACATCACAACGAATGGGCCCTCCACAATCGACGAATGGTGATGGTGATGGTGCAAAGTATTCACCCAAGCGTGCGTCTCGCAATAGACTGAAAAACAGCCTGAGCGACGAGTATAATACTCCCCGTACTATCCATAAATCCATAAATCCATGGGAAGTACCCGAAAAAAGGGAAGTACTAACTGTAAGGCAAACAAGGCGAAAGTAATGGATTGCTTCAGAAATTGTCCAAGAAAATGAAAAAAACCGTCCAATTTTTTTATAAAATCGTCCAAAAAATATTACAAAAAATCTCAACAATTTTGACCGATTTTCTCATTTTTTTTTGGCTGGTTCGAAGAAAAAATTATAAAAACGTCCAAATCTGTTTTCGTCTCCAATTCTGATATTAAAATTTCGTCCAAAACATTGAGAAAATCTCCAAAAAAATTTCGAAAAATGGATTTGGGTTCATGACAAAAGCCAACCTTTTCTTCACAGAGAGTCAACAAACAAATGATGAATAGAAAGAATTGTATGGTTTTTATTTGTATTTGCAATATTGTCCAAAATTTTGCAACGAATTATTATTTATTTTTTATTGACACCGCCAAGTACTGGCTGTATGTTTAAGTTTTAACAATTTTTTTTTCGAAACAGCCCAAAAAATGGAAAAATCGGCTAAATGTTTTGGGATTTTTTGTAATATTACTTTTCCGCACAAACTTGTTTTATAGGAAAAGTATTGGTTTTACTAGCCAAAATTTTATGACTCCTTCTCTTTCCGACCACTATAAATTCGCATTAAACTGCTTTTAGCACATAACTTTACACTAGGCAATGTAGATGGAAACAAATCCTATCGATCAAGTTCTATCTGTCCGCAAAAATATGTTGTTTACTATGAAAATTGTGCAAAAATGCGATGTTTGTATCGCGTCGTTCGCGTTCGCGTTCGCGTTTTTTGTTAACACGATAGCTCAAAAAGTTGACTAACTAGATAATTGACATCTGTAAATGTCAAAAGTTTTGGTATGTTGAGACAATGCTTCGGATTGATTTTCAGCCATTTACGAAGTGATCCTGGGGTACCTCCCCTAAGAAAACCCCAAAAATGGGGGGTTTTGATATATTTGTATGGAAAGTACAATTTTGACTCATTAAATAGCACAGTGCAACACATAATGGAGGGACTCACTTTTGAGAATCGCTGCTGAAATTACTTACCAATACTAGAAATTCTGCATCATTCGTTTTGGCAACTTGGCTGCCTGATTCATTTAAATGAAATTATGTATTTTTGGCTCAAACTGGATTTTGAGCACTTTTTCGACATTTTCACAAGGCACTTTATCTCGGTGAACCGTAGGGAATATTGTTTTTGTGTCTTGAGCAAAGTTGTAGGTATTGAATGGGAGGAAAAAAAAAGCAAAACAAACTTACCCAAAAAATTGCATCTAGCGCCTCAAAATCGCAAAAATGCCCATTTTTTACCATTTTTCAACCATAACTCGCAGCGTATCCAATTTTTTCGGCCACTTTTTTCAGCAATTTTGTAGAAAACGTACAACTGGACAACTTTGTCCAACTAACTAACCCAGAAAAATCATGTTCTATCTACCTTTTTGGCTCAAAATCACTCTTTGATACCAAAAATGGTCATTTTGTTGTGAATTTTGGCCTATTACATGCAAATATCTATATATCTTTCCACATTTTTTGCTTGAATTTTTGTTAAAGTGTCTCCACGGATAATGTGGACTTGTTTTTAAGCTATTTTAGTGAAATAGATCACTCATTTGTAGGTATATTTCTAGTTTTGGACCAATTTTTGAGCGTTTCGTGGACATTTGGCCAAATGAAGTCATGACAACAGCCATATTTCAGTTTCTTATGTATGCTACACTAAAGCTTATGTTCACAGCTAAAAAATAGGGCCAATACGATTCACCTATGATGTCCAGTTTTGAAGTTATGGCTTCCCAAGTGATGACATGCTCATTTTTTACACTATTTTGGCACTAATTATCACTTGAGCAGCCATAAGTGCCCTACCAAATGTCATAGGCTGGTCGCATTAGCCTTATTTTTCAGCTATGAACATCAGCTTTAAAATGCCATACCGCTTAAACTGAAATATATCATCTGTCATGACTCTATGTTCACCAAACCACCGAAAATCGGTCCAAAAACCAAATTTTCTCCATAAAAATGAATTTATTTCCTCTCAAATATTGAAAAAACAGTACATTCAAGCTTATATTATCTGTACCAATGTTTGAGTAATTTTTAAACATGTTTTTCAATGTATATGAGTGAAAAATATGATTTTTGGGACCATTTTTTGAGGTTGTGGTGAACATTGAGGCAGATTAGACCATGACAGATGATATATTTCAGTTTTGGCGGAATGGCATTTTAAAGCTGATGTTCTTAGCTGAAAAATAAGCCTAATGTCACATGCTTATGTCGTCTGGTAGGGACTTATAGCTGCTCAAGTGATGATTAGTGCCAAAAAAATATGGACATCATAGGTGAATCGTATTGGCCCTATTTTTTAGCTGTGAACATAACCATTTTTGGTATCAAAGAGTGATTTTGAGCCAAAAAGGTAGATAGAACATTTTTCTGGGTTAATATGTTGAGCATAGTTGTCCAGTTATACGTTTTCTACAAAATTGCTGAAGATAGTGGCCAAAAAAATTGGATACGCTGCGAGTTATGGTTGAAAAATGGTAAAAAATGGGCATTTTTGCGATTTTGAGGCCCTAGATGCAATTTTTTTGGGTAAGTTTGTTTTGCATTTCTTTCCTCCCATTCAATACCTACAATTTTGCTCAAGACACAAAAACAATATTCCCTACGGTTCACCGAGATAAAGTGCCTTGTGAAAATGTCGAAAAAGTGCTCAAAGTCCAGTTTGAGCCAAAAATACATAATTTCATTTAAATGAAACAGGCAGCCAAGTTGCCAAAACGAATGATGCAGAATTTCTAGTTTTGGTAAATATACTCATTTCCATTAACCCTCTAATGCATACAACCGCCTCTAGACGGGCAACATTTGAATGCCTGTAGAACGTAAATCGTACATCGGATCACATTGCTTCAAAGGGAATTTTTATTCGTCAATGTTTTCTCTTCATTTTTGTCGCTGGCAATATTTGTCTATGTAGTGTGATTGTAAAGTTATTAACAAAAATGTGTGCAAAAACAAAAATTTCACAAAATAAATTATTTGGTTTCCAAATTAGACACATTTTTGACACTTTTAAACAATGGATTTGATTGTTCTCTGATTTATGTCAGTCGCATTTTCTGACTAAACCATGAGGAATCCAGGATTATGAATATTTTTTTAAATATCTATGGCCAAAAATCAACCAAGTACCAGTACTCCCAGCCCTGGGAAAAATTAATGCATTAGAGGGTTAATATCTGTGATGTCAAACTCATTTGACATATTTCGGGACGCACTCTTGAGAATATAGAGATGGTTTGATTATTGAAAATCACAGATTTCGCCAGGTTAGAAAAAAATACTAAGCAATGTTTTTGCTTTCAAAAATCATTTCTTCTTCGACCAAATTCTGAGCACAACTTGACAGCGAGTCCGCGGTGATTATGAGTTTAATATCCATGAACATCTTGAAGAAGCAACGCGATCAAGTAAATCTTTTTGTGCCAAAGCCTCCACTTTTTCTCTCGAAGTTAATAATTTTTTCGCCTCAAGCCATTTTAGAGACTATTTATCCCAAATTGATAGAATCCGAACACACCCAGGAATCGTTCACTGAATAGTCCGACCTCAACTATCGCATATCTTCCGACATAGTACATTTTTGAAACGAACCTTTTGGAGTAAAAAGTAGGCCTTTTTGGGTTTGGCTCCACTTTTCCTTCCAAAGTCAATGACTTTTTCACTTGATGTAGCGACATCTGTAGTGAAAATTCATTTGTTCGTCTCCATTGATACATAACAACCAAGGGTATGTTTCGTCTTGTTTACTTTGACATTTCTTTGTAACAGATATTAATGGAAATGACTATACTTTCAGCAGCGATTTCCAAAAGTGAGTCCCTCCTCCATGACCGAAAAAATGTTGCACTGTGAGTTATTTATATACCAAAATGCACAGAATTGTTTCCAATAATGATCAGAAAATATATTTTGTTTGATCAGGAAATAAAATTTATTGAAGATGTTAACCGATAAAAAAAATTTAATTTCTGCCCGTGTCCGTCCATGACAAAAATTAATTTATCTAAATAATTTGGCACTCATTTCGTTCTATTATAACTTATATTTTGTATCAATTTTTGATGGTAAATAAATCCCGAAAAGTGATTGTACTCAAAAAGAAGAAAGAGAAAAAACCATCAACAACAACGCAAGTTCTCCTTTGTTATTCTTGATTCGTACAGGCTATGAATTCGTATTTGTTGTTGAAGTGATATATCGAAGAAATGTTTTACGTCTAGTCTTACAAGTCATTGTTGGTAGATATGAATTTACAATTTAGTAGAGACCGAAAGACATAAAAAAGTATTCTGGTTTTCGCAAATACATTGACACAAAAGGTAGTTTCATAAAAATCATAGATAAACATCATTATTCCTATACATTCTGTAGGGATGTAAGATAACAATTTGTCAATATTTTATATTAAATTATCGGTTTCGTTCGCTGCGTACCGACGAGATGAAGTTTGTACGGCAGGTTGAATTCTTGAATTGATCGGCCACTTTGTTTGCATACTTGCACAATTGTGGCACCTATGATTTGAATTGCTTATCCATGAGCTTGTCTTTGATCTTGAGGTAGTCAGTGTGCCGCAAGATACGTACGCTCTCTGAGAGCCTCTCTCCAATTGCGTCGTCGCTGCGTACATTGGGACAATTTGCGTTCCCAATCACGATGAATTCACTCTCCCACGCTCCAACGATGTCATGTTCAACGCCTCAAGTCGTTTGTTGTAGTCGGTGATACTATAGCCGTTGGCTGCTGTACGGTATTCTCTTCGGGCGAACTGGGTAAATTTTCTCAAAACGCTCTCAATATCGTCGATAGATACGGCATAAGTCGGTAGCCATACAACGTTGCAGTACTTGAGGTGAGACTGAACCAATGCGTAGTACAATGTTCTGAGCGTTTGAACGTCGGTTATGTCGTAACAAAATCTCCTGATGAAACCAAGAGCAGCCGTTGCTTTCGATGTAATTGTGTCGATGTGCTTGACATAGCTCAGTTTCTGATCAATGATGACGCCGAGATCTTTAAGGTCCGATACGCGCTTGAACGTGAAATCTCTATATTTGTATTTTGTATCGATAATGTCCTTCTTCTTTGTGGTGATTGTAAGGATTGCGCATTTGTCCAAGGTTCAGGTGCAAATAGTTTAAGTCGCACCAAGCTTTCAGTTTGTCGATGGCTCGCTGTAGCACCTCCACATCGGTGCTCGAGTGGATGATTTTGGCGATTTTCACATCATCGGCGAACAAGGAAATGAACACGTCGTCCATTTCGTCCACTATGTCATTTACGAACAACAAAAATAGTGTGGGTCCGATATGACTTCCCTGTGGTACGCCAGATGACACGTTGAATTCGTTCGATCCGCTGCTCCCATACTTAACGAATTGTGTTCGGTTTGACAGTTATGATTCGATCCAAGCATATGTTCGGATCATAATTAATTCATCCAAGTAATGGGGTTTTCGAACAACTAAACTCCTGATTCCCCATCAATTTGGTCTGAAATTGACATATTTTGAAATTGGTTTCAAAAATGACACTTTTGTATATATATAGGAGATCACCTAAAAAGCTATTTTCCAGGGATTCAGTCAAGGCAAACTGATATTATTTTGCAAGAATATTGGGGTTCTGTGAACAATTAAACACCTACTTTGCCATGAATTTGGTCTAAAATTTTCATTTCTTGAAATTTTCCCCGAAAATGACACTTTTATATGGAAAATGGTCAGAACAGCGATTTTTCAAGGTCAAAACTGCTATTTTTGACAAAATAATCAGGGACTGTTGAAAGAAACCAAAAATTTCATTGGACTTTTGGTTGAACATTAAGCGGAATGTACGAGAAATTGCTGCGGTACGGAAAAGTTTGGATTACGTATGTAATTCGTTTTATTTTTTTGGACGGTTTTTCCCTTTTTTTGGACGAAATTTCAATTATCCAAAGTAATGTCTAAAGTTAAGACTGTTGAAACGAGAACGAAGAAACACCAAATTCATCCGAAGTGGTTCGATAGTGAACTGATAAATTTGAAGAACAGAGTCAACACATTGCACAAAATGAAGAAGTTTGACGCGACCGATGAAACGAGGAAAAATCGAAATGGAACATTTGATAAATGAGGATCCACAGAAATTCTTCGAGTATGTCAGAACGTGTAATAATACCAATAACGATCTTCCAAATAAAATGGAATATGATGGCAAAAAATGCACCGACCCATACGGAATTGCCAATCCATTTGCAGCACACTTTGGAAAAGCATATACACAACCGACAGATGGATCCGAAGCAAGCTATGATGAAAATGATCCGATATTATTCGACCGATGTGCAAATTTCCCACGTATTGAGGTTACTGAGGAATTGCTTATGGAAAAAATCAACGATTTGCCACACAATTTGGTGTCTGGTCCTGACGGAATACCGAATATGTTCATCAAAAACTGCATTCACACATTGTTAAAGCCAATAACACACATTTTACGAGAATCTTTGAATTCTGGCTATTTGCCAAACACATGGAAGCGCTCTTATGTGAGACCAGTGCACAAAAGAGGAGCCAAATACAAAATTGAGAATTACCGTGGAGTGCAATGCAATGCATAATACCTTAATTGTTGGATTCGATAATAGCAAATCATTTGAATTATCACATGAAGAACATCATCGATGACAGCCAACATGGTTTTGTCAAAGGAAGGTCAACAATAACGAATCTGACTGAATTTATTTCACATACATTAGTCAACTTGCAACATGGAACTCAAACTGATGCAATACATCTCGACCTTGCTAAAGCGTTTGACTCGCTTGACTGCTCATACACAAGCTGAAAATTATGGGATTGAATGAGCAAATACTGAAATGGATAAAATCATATCTAAGTGAGCTCAACAAATAGTAAAATTGAACGGAGCCATGTCAAATCCCATCGAAGTAACATCGGGAACAGGTCAAGGATACCCGATTGGAGCGACACTGTTTGTCCTATTCATCATTGATTTGCCTCATTGCCTAGTCAACTCAAACTTACAATCGTTTGCCGATGACACCCGCTTCTCAATGCAAATAAAGCAAGTTGATGATTGTTTGACACTTCAGGCTGACTTAAATAGAGTTGTTGATTATTTCAAACGTAATCGAATGAACTTGAACGTCAAGAAAACGAATTACGTATCATAAATTTGACTTCAAGTACACTATCGAAGGGAAGTCGATTGACAGAGACAAAATAATAAAGGACCTTGGAGTAATTTTGGATGAAAAACTGAACTTTAGCGCACATATCGAGTATATAACTGCTAAAGCCAAATCTAGACTTGCGTGGATAAAGCGTTTTGGAAGAGAGTTCAACGACCCATGGACCATAAAGAAACTCTTCTTCACATTCGTATTGCCGATTATCGAATATGGCTCACAAATTTGGAAGCCATACACCGCTGAGAAGATTGCTCGAGTTGAATCCGTCCAAAAGCAATTTTTACTATTTGCACTGCGTAAAATGAAATGGTCGCATGGATTTAAGTTGCCACCATACGAATGTCGATTGCAGGAATTGCAAATGATTACGCTTGCGGAACGAAGAAAGATAGCTCAAATCACAATGGTGCATAATGTGTTATGCGGGCATACATCATCGAGACACATTATGAACGAAATCAATATTAGAACACCACGGCATTGAACGAGAGACACAGCATTCCTATCTCTACCAGTACGACACCGTGATTACTCCAAATTTGAACCAGTCAATCATATGCTGTCTACATACAATGATTTTAATGACAAGTTTGTGCCAATTAAGCCACCTTTAACTCATAAAGAAAATAAGAATTATCATAATGTTCCTACTCCAGTCTGTGATACTTATTTAATTGATTTTAACACGAGTACAAATACTGTTGAACAGAGAATTAATGAATATTTTAAAAGAAATAGATTATGGAGAGAGTAGTAAATTTTGTGCAAATATAGCAATTCAATTAATGTAATATAATGTAAATAAATAAAAGAATATTTATATCCATGACCATGATGGACCGAGATGGTGTCCATGTTCAACTCTGTTCCAAAA
>NW_022600395.1:0-2402 GCF_009176505.1 Sitodiplosis mosellana | reverse complement strand
ATCTCTGTTCCAAAACCTTTCATATGACACCCATATTGACTATTCATAGTGTTAAGTCGTGTTAACATGACCATGATGGACCGAGATGGTGTCCATGTTCATCCCCGTTCCAAAACCTTTTATATGACACCCATATTGACTTTTCATGGTGTTAAGTCGTGTTAACATGACCATGATGGACCGAAATGGTGTCCATGTTCATCTCTGTTCCAAAACCTTTCATATGACACCCATATTGACTATTCACGGTGTTAAGCGTGTTAACATGACCATGATGGACCGAGATGGTGTCCATGTTCAACTCTGTTCCAAAACCAATATTTCATTGCCATCAATCCACATTAATGTACGTTGTATCGAAAAACAATTAAAAAAATTGTTTCTTCAAACTTTTGAAAATTTAATTCGAAAATCAAAACTGATATGTGAATCTGCTATTTAAGCCGCGAGAATTCTAACGACATATTCACCATTAAAACCAAGAATTAAAAAATCATGAAAATAAAAAAAAATAGGACAAACGCACACATACACACACAATGAGTTTTATATATATAGATAAACCACTTCTGGCGAAGAAACGCTGTATGGTGCAGAATAATAATAATAATAATAATAATAATAATAATAATAATAATAATAATAATAATGAATGGGGGTCTTCAAACAATCAAATACCTACTTCCCCATAAATTTGGTCCAAAATCGACATTTCGGGGAATTTTTCGGAATTTTGTTCAAAAATGACACTTTTGTATAGGAAAAGCCATTTTTCAAGGTTTTGCTCAAGGCAAACTCATATTTAAAAAAATGGGAGTCATTGAATATCTGAACACCTACTTGCACATAAATTGGGAACAACGGAACATCAATTTTTCTTTCCATAAATTTGGACTCAAACTGGCAATTTACGAAATTCCGGACCATGATTTTTTCCCTCACTATTTCGATGTGACATACATCAGATTCCATGCGTTTCGTGCTTTTTTCTAATTTTTTCTAATTCGAAATTCTATTCCCGAGAATTTTAACAAAGCTTGCTTCAAAATACTTAGACAAATTTAAAAAACCATAACACGAGTCAAACGGGTAAATAAATTTTAATATTTTCAAGCAACGTTTCCGACATAGAAATATGCAAGATAAATATGCAAAGCATAGACGCGTGCCGACGAACGTTTCAACGAGCGATCGTGCATTGCAAGACGCACGCGTAAGTGTGTGTATGAATACAGTACACAGCAAACAACGATGGCTCTGTTGATACGTTCGTCGCACGGTCGTCCGTGCGCATTAGGGTGTTTTCGGTATTAAATAAACAGAAAATGGTAGTTTGAGTTTGATAGAGCAGAGAATTTGGAATCGATTTCATATATTTTTGTTCGGAATCAGTCCAAGATGCCACTTCCCACAAGCAAAACAAATGTTCGTCGAATTTTGAGGTTATATCACTATTCGCTGAAACTAATCTGATATTTTCCACTTTTTTCGATGCAATCTCACTACTAGAGATGAATTCTCAATGCAAACATTTATTTTCACGTAATTTTCATTGGAATAAGTGGCCAAATAGTCGAAAATTCACACAAATTGTATTTCCTCTTTGACCGGTTCTTCAGTCATAGAAAAAACACCGAAAAACTCATTTTTTTCACAGAAATTCATTCAATGAGTTTGAAATAGACGATAAATTATCTAAATGCACTAAAATATCCAATCGAACAAAACCAGGAAGGCCAAATTGCAGCAAAACCAAAACGTAAACAAAATGAGCTGTCATCATGAAATCTGAGCTTCTTTGACATTTTGAAGGGCTACCAATGCACTTGTGCGAATGAATCACAGTCAATTCGCACACAGTGATTCGCGCAGATGTATTTTGGTCTTGTCAAACATCAAACTAAGCCCGAATTTCTTAATGACAGCTCGTTTTTGTTTACGTTTTGGTTTTGCTGCAATTTGGCCTTCCTGGTTTTGTTCGATTGGATATTTTAGTGCATTTAGATAATTTATTGTCTATTTCAAACCAGTAAAGTTTAGATAATTTGTCGTGTAATTTGTGAAAAAAATTAATTTGTCGGTGTTTTTTCTATGACTGAAGAACCGGTCAAAGAGGAAATACAATTTGTGTGAATTTTCGACTATTTGGCCACTTATTCCAATGAAAATTACGTGAAAATAAATGTTTGCATTGAGAATTCATCTCTGGTAGTGAGATTGAATCGAAAAAAGTGGAAAATATCAGATTAGTTTCAGCGAATAGTGATATGAACCCGTGAGCATAAAAACAACGTATTGACTCTTCGCCGATGAATACGAAACGCAAAAAAAATCGCCGAACAAAGTGAAACACCAATCTGTTATTGGATCAATATGAAACATGAAATCGTTGGCCACTATTT
>NW_022600394.1:0-9901 GCF_009176505.1 Sitodiplosis mosellana | reverse complement strand
GCCCACATTTTCGAGTTCACCCAGTGTAAATTTTTCGAAAAATTGAAAAAATCGAAAAAAAGGTTTTGCGCCAACTGAAATCTAACTAAGAAGTAGTTGACACATTGCCAAGACTCTGGTACCGTTGGAAAGGGAATCAATAGGGCTACAAAAACTGCTTAGTAACCCACTCCCTTCGACCCCATTGGGGCTCCCAAAAATGGGCTCAATTTATAAAAAGTAAAAAACACGGTGTTTTTTAACATGTTTTTTTCGCATCAAAAGATGGCCCATGTCGCGCCGCTTCAGATTAGAAATTCAAATTCCGTGTATTAACCATTCAATTTTTTGTATTTGGCCTCGGAAAGTAGATCATCAAAGGAATGGAATCGTTAATCCGGTTAATGCTCGAATTCATAGGATTTGCTTCCAAACATCGACAATAAAAAAAACAGCAATTTGCTGTCAGAAAAAAAGTCAGAGTAAACAAAACTGGCTAGATTTAAATTTGAGTTATTGTGTCAATGTAATATCCACAGAAATTTGAACATATTTTATTTTTCGATCTATTGACTACATTTTCTGGTTCTTAACAAATATCTGCATCGATCGACGCTGGTGCATAAGACACAACTGCTGAACTCTTCTTAGTCACGCCAATCATTTCCAAGAATACCATCATGGCAAAGTAAAAGTAAACAATACTGATTACTGAAATTGAAATAATTGACAAGAATTAACACCTGGAATTAAAATCATTCTTTTTTCTTAATATTAAGAAGATCTCAAACTTTTGAGCTTTAAGGTTTCTTCACTTTCTAAGAGCTCAAATGTGATCGAAAATAATCCTGTGTATTTCATATGGAAAATGTCACTTGAAATCACAATTGTGCTCGTAGGTAATAGAACCCAAATTCCTTTGGGTGCATCACATTCGATTCTCAATGGAAGCCGTTTTCGATTTGATTTCAAAAGCCTCAATAAGTTGATGAATCTTCGAGTTACCTATTGCACAAAAGCCCCCAATAGGTGTGAATACAATCGTTAAAATCTCTCCAACAATGCTGCTACTAGAGAACAATCTGCCGTTTGAAGAATGTGCATTCAGTTTATAATGAAAACAAAATATAAGTTTAATAACAAATTACTTGATTAGAAACCAGACAAATGTCCAACATAGGCAGTAGAAAAATTGGATAATCCAACAAATCAGAGCCGGCACTAGCAACAGAGATCTTTCCTATAAAATAAAATATATTTACCATTTAATTTATTGTGTTTAAAATAATAAGATCAGTTTTGAGTTAACTTACATAAATAATTCCAATTTGCCATAAAATACACATGATCAAAGTTATGACTGAAATGATTCAAATACGTATTGAACGGAATAATGCTTTATTTGCTTTGGTCAAAATTGTTCAACGTTATGCTAGATCTAGATAAGATAAGATATTGAACATACCCACCGCGATAGTCTCGATCATTAAACGTCAAACCAACAACGCCACACATTTTGACGGGAACTACATTGATGGGTGTATTCAATGCAGTGTCAAACATAGTCGTCATTGTGTTGTGTGGTGAAATAATAATTGAACCGTTGCGACAAACAAATTCCCTCAGAATATTTTAGTTTCAAAGTGCAACATGAAATTTTTTTATATAGAGTTTACAACAACAACTCCACATGAAAAAAACTTCATGTTGCACTTTAAAACTAAAATATTCTGAGGGAATTTGTTTGTCGCAATGGTTCAATTATTATTTGAATTTCAAACAAATAAAAATGTTTCGATTCTGCCAAATAAAATTGTGCAAATATGCCGCTGGCACCGAAGACAAAAAAATGGCTTTCTTTCGGTAGATTAAACCCGTATTTAAAAAAATTGTTTTTTTTAAATTTTCAATCGATATGTATGGAAGAAAATTACGGTTTTATATGATATATTGGAGTTTACATAATTAAAAAAAACACAAAATGTTAAATTCAGAATATAAACTGGTTCGTGGCAGAATTGTTTTTTTTTTATTTTGCGGACCATACTGAGAAAACGCTTGCGTTCGAACAGAAATCTACACTGAAACAGAAGTCGATTTGACATTAGCTGTCAAACCGGCAAGATGAATAAGTGGGTTTGTAAAGTGAGCGCGTTCACATGGAGTCAGCAGGTTTTGGACGAATTTCATTTTGCAAATGATGTTGTTGTTAGTGTAATGATACCCCCGCGAACATACTGAACATCCAAAAAATGACATTAAATAAAACACTCAGGGTGTTGGCACCATATGCTAGGAAAAAATCTATACCAATTGTGTTGAATATAACTCCGATAGCACCCAATAATTGGCTATAAACGCTATTATATACATCCTTGATATTTTCAGATTTTTTTTAGAGTAAACACTTCGATTAGGGGCCCAAAAAATATAATTTTCTATTAGAATTGATGAAAAAAATTGAAATTTCTTATCAAAAGCAGTCAATGACAGATAGCTGAGGATATATGCTGAGTATAGCAAGCTGAGATTGGTACATTTAAATTTTGTGACTTCCCTGCCATGCAAATTCATGTGATAAGATGAATTTATGAGAGGAAATTTCATGGAAAGCATCGAAAAATGTGTACCAGATTCATCTTATCACATGAATTTGCATGGCAGGGAAGTCACAAAATCCAAATGTACCAATCTCAGCTTGCTGAGTTCCTATGCTCAGCATATATCCTCAGCTATCTCAGATAGCCTATCTGTCATTGACTGATCAAAAGTGAAGAGTGAGTAGACGCTCCTTCACATGCAATTTTCCCAGAGAAAACTACGTTTTTTTGTACGAATTCTCCGTTCATTCGTTGATATTCTTTCTAAATTTCAACGCAATATCTCCCAATTATTTTCATTTCATTCAGAAATAATTTCAAAAATGATACAAATACCCGGCACGGGACCATTCGAAATGTAAACAGTGTGGATTAATGCGGTTGTCGAATCTGTTCATGTCGCTATTAATTTCGCCAATTGTGCCAATTGAATCGACCGGGTCGAACTGAAACTGTGCAAAAATGTTTGTGCTCAATTGATGAATGAACGCTGCTTGTGTGTGACTATAATAAAATCAACAACGCACGCTCTCGCATCATAAATTTTCTAGTCTCATTCAGCAATCACACAAATTCTCGCCTGCGCCAATAAGCGCGCTAAAAAAGCAAAGATCAACTTACATTGACTCTGATTGAATGTGATCTCTCCTCGAAAATCCTTTGTTCACCAATTCCGTTTCGTTTTGCCACTTTTTTTTCGTATCAATTTTCTTTCCTCTTGGAAATTCGTGTTTCGTTTTGATTCGTAAATAATTTCACACACTTACTTAACACAAAAATTACACTAAATTTTCACAACACAAAAGACCCAAATGAAATGCACACAAAAACTACCGAAGAACCGAGTTTAAAATTATAATTTGAAGAAAAAAACGGCGAGTTTTTTTCCTTCGTCGAGAGAATTGTTTTTAACGAGGCCAACAGATTGGATCGTTGGTGCCCTTACCAATGTTCGAGAACGACTGACGATTTTTCGGTCGATTCTTAATGCAACGAACGTGATGCGCATACTCCGAATGATGATCGGAGCCGCAGACAATAGGCACAACGAACAAAAATATAACAGCAATGAGAGAAATTGGCTACACGACGCGCAATCAAACATAAATAGCCATTGACTTTTATTAAAGCATTTTTTTCGCGGAACAAACTTCGAGAACTGAGGCATATGGGTAACAAAGATGAGCAAAATATACGCAATTCAAGGAATACACTCCCCGAAATAATTAATGAGCTCCGATTCATGTGTGGGAAAAAGTCGGAAAATTTCACTAAAGGTGATTGTAAATGGATACAAAACCAACTGATATTTAAAGGATGGAACTAAATACAAAATTTTATGCAAAAAAATCGGTAAAAGTTCTTGGCATTCTGGCCAAAATAAGCAAAATGGCCGCCATAACCTCAAAAAAAATCACGGAGTGGCCATTTTTTTTGGACATTTTTGAAATAATTTCAAATATTTTCACTAATTTTGTATTGAACATAATAAAATCGTCAATGAAGATTGCGTTGAGGAAGTTCTTAGAAATCAACAATACACAGTAAGCAAATTCTACCGATCATAAATCAGTACCAACATTGGCCAAAATTATAGGTGCAAGAAAATGTGCATAAAACTACTTTTTGGAATGAAAATATTTTGTATGATTGTTTTTTGGATGCGGATACGTTGAATACAAACTTTCAATATGATTTTGGAGAATATTAGCATGATTTAATTACTTAAGGAAGGGTTTCTACACACACGGAAGAAAGGTTTAAATATTCGCTACGCCCAATTTTTTTTCCTTGAAAAAAACCAAAATTTGAGATTTCTCAGACAAAATTTATTTTTCGAACCTCCATAATGTATGTAAAATGGAGGCGCCGAAATAAATTTTGTCTGAGAAATCTCAAATTTTGGTTTTTTTCAAGGAAAAAAAATTGGGCGTAGCGAATATCTAAACCTTTCTTCCGTGTGTGTATGAACGCCGATTTGACGAAGAATCTGTAAAGTTGTTGTAAACAGTAGAAATGTCTTATCAAATGTGTAAGACACCTTAAAATATTTTCATCACATCCAGCATTGACAATTTTATTATGTTCAATACAAAATTAGTGAAAATATTTGAAATTATTTCAAAAATGTCCAAAAAAATGGCCACTTTGTGATTTTTTTTGAGGTTATGGCGGCCATTTTGCTTATTTTGGCCAGAATGCCAAGAACTTTTACCGATTTTTTTGCATAATATTTTGTATTTAGTTCCATCCTTTAAATATCAGTTGGTTTTGTATCCATTTACAATCACCTTTAGTGGAATTTTCTGACTTTTTCCCACACATGAATCGGAGCTCATATGCTATGGCCGATTGGCCGTTTTCAGGGTGTCCAAAACCTTTACGAATAATTGTAAAAATGCAGAAATGCTCTAAAGAGCACCCAAAACAATAAATAATAATAATACAAATCAGAAACATATCAATAGTCCGCATTTTTTGCATAAAACTGTGGGTGCGTCTATAATTATTTCGCACTTTCATCACATCAAAAACAGAAAAATCACAAAAAAATAGGAAATATGATATCCTTTTGGGTAAATCTTTTTGTGATGTATTCGTAAACGGTCCTTAGTAAAACAATATAATAAAACTGCGACAATATTTGCGTTTATTTTTATGAAAACTGAAAAAATGAGAGTGCGGCTATAATTATTTCGGGGAGTGTAGTGAACAAAGTTTGTTCAAGAAACTAGACAGTCACATATTTGTAAGCGAGAATTTCTGAAATGTTCTGAATCATTTGTATGATAGATCAACCATTTTCAGAATGCTGTAGATCGTATTCTCTACTTTCGAAGATCTTTTAATAGGAAAAAAATATAGTTAAATTCTACATTTTTTCCTTCGTTTGAAAATTTGTTTACTTTATCACCGCTTCGTGTTTTTCACGGAAATTCATCTCCTCTTCAACATTCGTTGCCTCATAAACAATTCAATATGCATAGGTTTCATCGATGCTTCGTTTCTTGATTTGTTTGCAAACATTCACATTTCAATTGAAGTTGATTGAAATGAACGCAAAAAGGTGTGCATAAACAAGCCAAAACTGGTTTATATGTCAAGCAACATCTGTTTCATTGAAACAAGAGGTGTGTCTCTGTGAGAATAATCGCACTGAAATGGATAACAACAAATAACGAGAGAATAATTGCACAAGACCAAAAATGCATAAAAAAATATTTTGAAAAAATCGATTTTCACTCTATTTCTACATAACATGAGGATATGTTTGCCACATCTTATCATCGTTAGATGGGATAACGAATTTGGTTGAATATCAACCAACTTCGATGCGAAATTGAAAATTAACTTGCGATAGCCTTCGGTTATCCTTCTATCTATTTAATATGAGGAGAATGCGTTTGCTAGATCTTATAAAGAATCACACAATTATTTTGACATTACAATTGTAATAGCATTACTTTGGCTCTTCGTTACAATATTAATGTGTTACGGCAAAATGTAAATCTGTAAAATTAATTGACATAAAAAAATAAAAATGCTTGCGGCCTACATCAATTTCCACCAACAAAAATCGAAGCGAACCGATTTTGAGTTCACTGGTGAAATTAACATCGAGTTTTCTGGTAAAATTGACAAAAACGTCTAAAAACGTCTATTAACAAAATGTTTATTGAAAATGACAAAATAAGATCCTGTCTTGATGAGCTCTTCAACGACATCATCATCACCTGAAAAACAATACAGATCAATGAAAAAGATCAAACCAATTTCTTATTTTATGAAAATATATATCCAACTTCACCCTTCATAACAGCTAATGAATTGAAGGCATAAATATTCCAAATTACCATTCTCAGCAGCTAAATGAAGAGGTGTCCGCATACGGCTGTCTCTGAGATCAACTTTAGCTCCATTGCTGATGAGCTTTTCAACGACATCCTTGTTGTTCCGAAGAAACTTTACCTTTAATCACTTGCTAGTACACACACTGTAGAGTGAACAACTTTACATAAAATTTTATATTCATTTTATTTTAAATGAACGGTTTGAGTTACAAATTTGAACTAACTATACTATCATTCTATAGCTCTATTTATACTAATTAAATGCTGATTTAGCAAAATGCAATACGTGTTTTTTAAGAACAATAATAAGCAAAATGCAATACGTGTTTTTAAGAAAAATAATAAGTTACGTGCTTTTTATCTAAATATGAAATGAACTTCGTGCTTCAGAAGTAAACATAAACATCAAATCGCAAGACAATGAGGTGCTTAACATCTAAACATTTCCAAATTGATAGCTAAGCTTTTTCAAGTGTTATTGTTGATTTGTTGACATTTTCAATCACGTACGATCACTTTTTGTGTATTGTCCATTGCTGGACACACACTGCGAAAGGGAATAAAGAATAATAAAGAAAAGACGACCGTTTAGTTTCAACGACAAAAGGCAACTGATTTAATGTAGTGAAGATTGCAAACAGTACACGACAATTGTAATTGGATATTCTCCTTTTCTTAACACTTGTGACCTAAAAAATAGCGCCGACTAATGAAAAAAATCGAACAAATTTCCTGAATAAAAGTAAATAGACAACATTACCCTTAATAGCAGCATAATGGAGAAGTGTCTGATTTAAACATCAACTTTGGCTCCGCCCATGATGAGCATATTAATGATGTCGTTATGGCCTGAAAAATAGCACCGACCAATGTAAAAAATCTAACAAATTTCCTGAGTAAAAATAAATAGACAACATTACCCTTCTCAACAGCATAATGGAGAGGTGTCTTATTAAAATAGTCTTTAACATTAACTTTGGCTCCGTTCGTGATTAGCTTCTTAACGATATCCTTGTGACCTAAAAAATAGCGCCGACCAATGAAAAAAATTGAACAAATTTCCTGAATAAAAATAAATAGACAACATTACCCTTAATAGCAGCATAATGGAGAGGTGTCTGATTTAAAAAGTCTTGAACATCAACTTTGGCTCCTTTCGTGATGAGCATATCAATGATGTCCTTATAACCTGAAAAATAGCACCGACCAATGAAAAAAATCGAACAAATTTCCTGAGTAAAAATAAATAGACAACATTACCCTTAATAGCAGCAAAATGGAGAGGTGTCTGATTATTCCTATCTCCAAAATCAACATTGGTTATTCTTTCTTCGATTAGCCTTTTAACGATATCCTTGTGACCTAAAAAATAGCGCCGACCAATGAAAAAAATCGAACAAATTTCCTGAGTACAAATAAATAGACAACATTACCATTCTCAACAGCATAATGGAGAGGTGTCTGTTTAAAAAAGTCTTCAGCATCAACTTCGGCTTCGTTCGTAATGAGCATATCAATGATATTCTTATGACCTGAAAAATAGCACCGACCAATGAAAAAAATCGAACAAATGTCCTGAATAAAAATAAATAGACAACATTACCCTTCATAGCAGCAAAATGGAGAGGTGTCCGACATGAATTGTCTTTAACATCAACTTTGGCTCCTTTCGCAATTTGCTTTTTAACTTCGGCCAAATTACCTGAAACAGATCAATGAAATAGATTCAATCCATTTCCGATTAAGTTAGCATAAATATCCAAAATTACCATTCTCAGCAGCATCATGAAGAGCTGTTCGGCCGCTTTCGTCTTTTTTGTTTGTTAAAAATTGAAAGAAAAATAGATCAGTGAAGTGAATCGAGAGAAAATGTTTTACATTCGTGGGATGAACTTTGCCACACTTTCTTGTAAAAAATGATAGGGAAATGAGTGTTCCGTTAATTAGAGGACCTCTTCAATTCCACAGAAAAAGGATACGCCATGTCGGAAATACATGTACATTAGAAGTTGAAAAAAAAAATGAAAAATCGACAAAAATCAACTAAAACTCATTTTTGTTGCCGTTAACAATGGCAAAATCATAACCAAAGTGTTTTTGCGTTCAGATGAATAAAATTCCTTCAGATACCAGCCCCTCACCAAATCTTTTTATTCCACACAATCAACAAAAAACACAAAAAAGTACTTTTCATGAAAAAATCTAAATCAAAAAAATTCATCATGAAAAAACTAAACATGTGATAGTTTCTTGGTATAAAAGCGATATGTAATTTCATCAAAACAAAATGTAATTTCATCTGTCTGTCCAAAAACCAAATTTTCTAGCAAATTTTATTAAACGAAAAAAAAATTTAAATTTTTTTTTCCTCCGGCGTGCGACTCGAACTCGAGTCCACACGCTCATGAGTCTGCTTTCCCTTCTACGCGCTAATTTTGCTTTATTCAAAAAGGCGACAATGCTGGTTTTTAACTACAATATTTCATGTTTCATTTTCTTTGGCTCAATACACACCACTTTGTGTTTGTTAAGGGTTAGTTGGTTTTGTTGAGAAAAAAAATTTCGGGTACAAAACAACTGATATCAAATAAAAAAACTTCTTTCGAAGTAATTCCTCGTGACGAGAGCGAACACAAAACAGCTGATATCAATTTTGAAAAATCATTTCGAAGCGATTTGGATTTGCTTTTTTATGCATTCTTCCAACTAATTTCAGAATCGCACCGTAATGATTTTTTAAAATTGATATCAACTGTTTTGTATTCGCTTTCGTCACGAGGAATTACTTCGAAAGAAGTTTTTTTTATTTGATTTCACGTTACACTTAAAAAACGATTCCGTATTGGTGTAGTATTCGGAAAAAAACAACAATACCGTCAGAGACAAATGCTAATTTCGAACTGATAATTACTTGATAGAGAATATGAATAACACAATGACGATTGGAATGGATGATTCAACGCGTTGTTTTTTTCTTAATCTAATTATATGTCAAACGAATGTTAAATTGAACGTTACATTTTGTATTTTCTAAAATGCAACGAATTCGTCATGAATGGTTTGAATCAATTGAGTTTTGGTTATTTTTGCCTGGGCTGGAATTCTAAGTCATTCCACCAAAATCGTTCGGAATTATTTTTTTCGTACACAAGACCATATATTGGAGTGAAAGAGAGATATTCCACTATTTTTCAGCGGGCCACCGGAATTATTTCTCACACAATCCACTCTTCCTTGAGTTATCGGACCACCGGTACTATGCCCGCTGAAAAATAATGGAATCTCTCTCTTTCACTCCAAAATGGTCTTATGTACGAAAAAAATAATTCCGAACGATTTTGATGGAATGACTTAGAATTCCAGCCCTGGATTCTTTGTTAGATTGATGGAAAATGCATCAAACGGTGCTTTGTATGTCGAATAGCACAATGCTACAGCATTTTTACGCCAAACTTCTGTTGCTGATTTTCT
>NW_022600393.1:0-2246 GCF_009176505.1 Sitodiplosis mosellana | reverse complement strand
CCAATACGAAATCAGCGCAAGCAAAAATGAAATAAGTATAACTTATTGAATTGAATTTTATTTCACCGCCAAAAAACTGGCTGAATATGATTTAAATTTTTACAATAAAAATACATCAGTTGTTTGTATTTACATTTTCTCTTTGGGTTGACAAGAATTTTTCAATATTCGACTTAAATGAGTCTCTAGTTCCAGCAGTATTTACAAGTGTTATGAAATTGTTTATGCAACGAATCATACGAGCAATCGGTTGTTGACGTAAATAATCGGTATCAAATAGAGGTTCACTAAGTGTTCTGTTATTTCTTAATGTACGACGTTGTTCAAGCCTCACAAATTTCGAACTAATAAATTCGTCATTGATATTACATTTATATACATCATAAGCAATAACTGCATCAGCAATTTCTCTTCTTAAGTCTAATGGTTGCATTTTAAGTTGCTTACACCTATCAAAGTATGGAGTTAGTCTAAATGAAGTAGCATTTCTTCTATTTTCTAGCAAATAAATAACAAATTGCTTCTGTATCGATTCGATATCTCCAATATAAATATCCTGATATGGGCTCCATATAACTGAAGCAAATTCTAAAATAGGCCTAACATGAGCCAAATACAGAATTTTTTGTGTGTAAAGTTTCCGTTTGAAAAATGCTTGATACAGCCAATCATGCGTCTCGCTTGTATGGTTTTCTGTTCGATGTGATGGCCGAAGTGTAGCTGCTTATCGATCAGAACGCCGAGATCGCGAATCTCTTCCTTCCTCTCAATTAAGTAATCTCCCATAGTGTAGTTAACGATGATAGATGATTTTTTCCGACATAACGTAAGCATTGCACATTTTTGATTGTTGAAGAACAGTCGATTATTATTGCACCAGTCGATGAGTTTATCGATGTCATTTTGAAGGTAATTCGAGTTGTTATTTGCGGTTGTGCCACGAATTTCCATTGCAATCTTGATATCGTCTGCTAATAGCAGCACCGTAGATTTTTCAACACTAACAACTATGTCGTTTATGAACATGGTGAACAAAATTGGGCCAAGCACACTTCCAGCAGGCACACCAGAAGGCGACGAGTATGATCTGGATTTGGATTGGCCAATCTTAACAAAATTGAATCGATCGATGACAAAGTCACATAGCCATTTGGCAGTTTTACGTCCAATTTTGAAGTGAGCAATTTTTTCGATGAGTTTACGATGCCAGACTCGGTCGAACGCAGTTTTGAAATCTCCGTAAAAAACATCAAGCTGCATTTTCTTGCGAAATGACTCGTGTGCCAATATCGACAGGTTCAGTAGATTCGTAGTAACAGAACGCTTAGTTCTGAATCCATGTTGTGAATTAGATAATTGTGGGTCGATGATGGCGCTTAGCTGGTGTTTAATTGCTATTCCGAAGATTTTCAATATGACTGAACTGATTGCTATGACCCGATAGTTTGTAACTTCATCTTTGTCGCCTTTTTTGAAGACAGGCACAACTCGTGACAGTTTGAGCAAGTACGGTATAGTACCAGCATCAAATGTTTTCTGGAACAAAAGCCAAATCGGCCATACAATGGCGTCAACACATTTTTTTATGACGAACGGTGATATATCATCAGGTCCAGCTCCACTATGCCATTTTAACGAGTTAATGGCTAGTTCGATGCTTTCCAATGACACGTTGATTTCATTTGCATCATCACTCTCACGAAAAATGTCGTCGAAATTCCACGATTGATCATCAGCTACGTAAATTGACTCGAAGTAGTTTGCGAACAACTGGACAATGTCGTCTGGTGAATCAGCGGTGACATTATTGTGGTGCATCTGATTTGGATAAGTTGCTTGTTTGTTGCCAATTTTCGCAAACTTTCAAAACGCTGCTGGATTCGATTTGATGTTGTTTTGAATGCCCATGATGTACTCATTGTGTAGCCTATCGTTCAACACGTTGAATTCGTGACACGCTTTGACATATTCATCTGTTTGGACTCCAGATGGCTTTCGTTTAAATGACTTATCACGTTGATTTTTCTTGTGTTGAAGCTCACAACTCCACCATTTCGGCTTGTTCGGGTAATTGGTGACTGATACCTTTGGTACATTGTTCTCAGTGAGTGTTGAAATAGTTCGATGAAAGAAATCAAACGCAGAATGAACATCGCGTATGCCAAACTCATGTTGAAAATTAATACTCTCGATTTGTTGACAAAGTCGTTGATAATTTCCACGTGAGTATTTGAAAACCAATTTAG
>NW_022600392.1:267-3378 GCF_009176505.1 Sitodiplosis mosellana | reverse complement strand
ATTTATTCATTTTCTTTTATTGTTGATATTCGGGCTCTGCAAAGCCTAGACTTCATCCACGATTTATTATTCAAGGGAATATTTTTAAAAAAACGTGTGTTTGCACTGTCAACACTTGTGTGGTTTTTTGTGTAGTTCAAAGCGTCAGCGGCCCAGTGTGTCATGTTTGCTGTTTTGAACAAATTGCTGTTATTTTCAATGAACTGCATAACGTGCTTGATTTCAACTTCACGTTGTCCAGATAGCTCTCGTAATCGTATATCTGCTTCATGTGAAGGCCAAAATAAAATCGATTGCATTGTCTTCAATTCACGCATTCGTATGCATGATTGCACCGTTTTATCGCATGTTATATCGCCCGACAATGTAACACAAGCCATCCAGTTTGATGGGAATTTCAGATCAGTGCCACGAGTGTGGGCATCATCCAAATACACAACACATGTGCTCAAGTTTTCACGATACACAGCCATTGTGATCGATCGTTTGCAAAATGTCTTGTTCGTCAAAATAAATGGCTGCGTCGCGATCCAATGCCAGCTTCAACCATTCAACGGCAGTTTCTTTGTTGTTGAGTTCCAGCATCAATGCGCCCGAATCCAAAAGCACTCGAATATCACGTTGTACCAGCTCCTGAAGAATTTCCTTTCGAACGAATAAAAAAATGGTTTTCCTTCTCGACCGGAGTGTCCCGAGTAACTATTTTCTATCGCATCGATTCTTTTATAACGCGTTCCAAATACTGCATATTGGCCAGATGAGCGTTGTTGATGGCTTGCAAAACAGTTTTGGCGGTTCATTCAAAATGGATAGTTTGAAACTGACACCAGTCAATACAGAAGGCACAAATATTGCCGGCGATTTTCAATTTAGTTTTCACAATATGATCGCTTCCGGCTTAGCCGCACTATGATCGAGTATGATTTCATGAATTTTCTTACTTACCGTGGCTGAGCGTAGAAAAAAGTCGAAACGTTTTATCGCTACTTTTTGTTCGGTAAATGTGCATATTATTAAAATGTGCATTGAAAATACAACACTACATTGAATTAACCTATCTGGTGAGAGCTATGAGGCAAAATGTCGAGAAAATAGTCTATTTTTCCAGTTTTTCGACCAAAGCTCGAGCAGTATACATTTTTTTCACTCACTGTGTTCGGCAATATTGTAGCCAGAGTATAGCTGAGCAACACTCTTGAACATGTTAACTCGAAAAATCAACATCCAGTTCACTTTATTGTCTCAAAATCACTTTTCGCTATGAACCGGTATTTTCGTGCATTTTCGAAGTCCTACAACTTCTCAACTGCTTGAAACAGAGCAATAGTGTCTGGAGAAAATTTTTAGTACTTCACAAGAGCTTTGCAGACGAAGTACTAAAAAAGTACTAAAAGTGTACTAAAATGTACTAAAAAGTACTAAATTGTTTTAAATACTTTGGATGGCTCCGGGCGACTCTGGGTGATGAAAAACTCTATTAACTCGTCTTAAATACTCCGTTTTGGACCGTAGTAAACATTTTTGACCGGTACTTAGTTGAGGAAAAAATGATGTTTTGAGTGTAAGAAAATTTCGCTGATTTCTCAGGTTCCCAGAAGAACTACCGAAATCGATAAAAAAAATCTAGACGTGGTTTCGAACAAACTAATGATGCAAAAGTGCTTGGTTTTTGGTCCTCTAAAACAATCAATTGGAATTTCTCATGTGCAGAAAGAAAAGTTGAAATTTGTTACACGGTGTATCAATTCACACGATGGGCAGATATTCGAAGCTTGTTCAAGGTGGGAAAAGACTTCATTATCGTAGATGCTCTTCTCAATCTGATTCCCAAAAACGGCTCCGGCCCAATGAATCGAGTTCAAGTGTTGTTAAGGTGTATGTACCGACACCCGATGAAACTGATCCGCCACCACCGACACCGACAATCGACTAAACAAATGCGGACGAGAAAGTCATTGGAACATTGTTTATAGGATCACATCCATATGGAACTGATTATTTCACTTTAATGGAGGATTTGTACCAAGACCTCGAAGACAAAACGTATGACATTGATTTCGCGATGGATCATAAACTCATAGAATTTGCAAAAAAGGACAAAGAGACATTTGGTGTTTGGGAAAAAGTACGTGTGTAGGTACACAAAGAGCGCACACACATGTAGAGGCTCTGTATACGCTTATGCTTGTGTGCGCATTCACGTTCACACAAACAACAGCTAGCGATGCGCGCACACAAGCATAAGCATATACAGAGCCTCTACATTTGTGCGCGCTCTTTGTGTACCATACACACGTAGCGCTACGTACTATGTGTACTCTGTTTATACAGTAGATTCTCCTCCGGGTGATCATCCGCTAAATTTGCATTATATGTAATGTTTATTCATCGGGTGGCAGCGGGTATGCGCGGTACGTGAGATAAGCACTTCAAATGAATGGCAGTTTGTAATACAAACAATTTTATCTCTCGCCTTAGGTAACCGGACAAAATTCCCGAAAAAAAATTCCCGATCCACAAAATTCCCAAAACGAAATTCCCGAAAAAAAATTCCCAAAAAAAAATTCCCGAAAAAAAATTCCCGAATACAAAATTCCCGAAACGAAATTCCCAAAAAAAAAATCCCGAAGACAAAAGTCCCAAAATAAAATTCCCGAAGACAAAATTCCCAAAATAAATTCCCGAAGACAAAATTCCCGAAGACCAACAAATGATGGCGACCGGGGCGTAAACAACGCTACGGCTTCGCATAGCTGTCGCCAACTGGTGCTAGCACATGTACTACACACACTGAATGGAAACTTTTCCACTCTGGTGTTGACGAATTTGACATTGATTTTGACACTATGTGTGAGTGTACAGGTGCTAGCACCAGTTGGCGACATCGATGCGAAGCCGTAGCGTTGTTTATGCCCCGGTCGCCATCATTTGTTGGTCTTCGGGAATTTTATTTTGGGAATTTTGTCTTGGGAATTTTGTCTTCGGGAATTTTTTTTTGGGAATTTCGTTCCGGGAATTTCGTCTTCGGGAATTTCGTTTCGGGAATTTTGTCTCCGGATTTTTTTTTTCGGGAATTTCGTTTCGGGAATTTTTTTTCGGGAATTTTTTTTC
>NW_022600392.1:0-257 GCF_009176505.1 Sitodiplosis mosellana | reverse complement strand
ATTTCGTTTCGGGAATTTTTTTTCGGGAATTTTTTTTCGGGAATTTTGTTTTGGGAATTTTGTGGATCGGTAATTTTTTTTCGGGAATTTTGCCCTGGAATCCTCGCCTTACGACTTACGCCTTACGAATTTCAAGATCGCTATTTTTGCTACTAGGCAACAAAGAAATGGAATACTGAGGAAGAGAGTGAAAGGATGACATGAAATATGAACACACATAATTCTCTCGTTGTTATCTTTTTTATTAGCTGAATCAG
>NW_022600391.1:0-4123 GCF_009176505.1 Sitodiplosis mosellana | reverse complement strand
CACAAACGCGATGAAGATGGACGCTATGTGGTTATGCTACCATTCAAAGGGGGTTCGGAAAAACCTGATCTTGGAGACTCGAGAAGAGCTGCACTTGCGTCATTGTTCTCTTTCGAACGCCGTTGTATAAATAATACAGAATTGAAAATCCAATATTGCGATTTTATGAACGAATATATTATTTCCGGTCACATGCGTGAGGTAGTACATTATCACCCAGACGCCCATTACTTACCACACCATTGTGTGTTCAAGGATAGTACTACTACAAAATTGAGAGTAGTCTTTAACGCATCTCAAAAAACGTCAAATAAGAAAAGTTAAAACGATCAATTTCCAATTGGTGCCATTGATCAAAATGATCTGACCACAATAATTCTCCGTTGGCGTCGCCATAAAATTGCCTTCACGGCCGACGTAGAAAAAATGTACAGACAAATTCGCGTCGATGAATCTCAAACTCACCTTCAAAGAATTTTGTGGAGAGAATCACCGGATCAACCAATCAAAGAATTTGAACTCAGCACCGTAACATACGGTACTGCAGTTGCACCATTTTTGGCAACACGCACATTAAAGCAACTCTCGATCGACGGTTCTAATGAATTTCCAATAGCGTCTCCTGTACTAAGGGAGGACTGCTACATGGATGATGTGTTATCCGGCGCAGACAGCGTCGAAGAAGCAGCAATGCTATCCGAGCAATTGACCGATTTAATGAAATCTGGTCAATTTCGTCTGCGAAAGTGGTCCAGCAATTCATATGAATTATTGAATCGTATTCCGAAAGAAGAGCGGGAAATAAATTCCATTAACGGTATAACGAAAACGCTTGGTATTTGTTGGTCGACAGACACCGACGAGCTCGCAATCAACGTATCGTTAGATTTGGATGCTGTACCTCGCACTAAACGACAGCTCACGTCTGAAATTGCCTCGCTCTATGACACGTTGGGCTATATTTGCCCAGTGGTGATCATGGGCAAACAAATCTTGCAAAAAATATGGCGTCACGAAAGCAAAATCGAGTGGGACGATAGCATTCCACAAGAGTTTGTTGACGAGTGGCAAAAAGTTAAAGCAGAAATAAAATTCATCGCCGATTTGCGAATTCCACGCTGGGTGAATTGTAGTCGGTCAGACACCATCGAAATGCATGGATTTTCCGATGCAGCCGAGGCCGGATATGCAGCGGCAATTTATATTGTCAATCGTACACGGTACACAGCGCATTTGTTGGTTGCAAATGCCCGTGTATCTCCAATAAAAGAAGACAAAAACAATGAAAATGTTACAATTCCGCGTCTTGAACTTTGTGGTGCACTACTCTTGGCACAAATGACGGAAAAAATGATTAAAATTTTGGACATCAACTTCAGTCGAATCTGCTTGTGGTCCGATTCGAGAATCGTTCTCGATTGGATCCACGCCAATCCAAAGAGATATAAAACATTTATTGGGTCAAGAATTGCAAAAATCAATAAGCTCGTTGAAAAAGATTGGTGGTCACATGTACGTTCCGAGGACAATGCGGCTGATTGTGCATCGCGTGGAATCTCACCTGCGGAATTAAGCACACACTCATTGTGGTGGAACGGTCCGAGTTTTCTTGTGAATGCGGCTCTGGAACCACCGCGATATAAACCAAAACTCGAATTGCCAGTTCTCGAGGCTGCTGTTAATGTGTCCAAATTGGATGAAAAAGAAAAATTTACGCTGCCCGAGTCATCAACATATGAAAAATTGAAACGAGTAATTGCTCTTTGTCAACGTTTCTCGTTCAATAGCAAACCCAAAAATAAAAACAAACGCACTGGCATATTAACTGCTGACGAGCTCGAATATGCTGAAGCGGCAATTATAAAAAATGTGCAACAAGAAAGTTTCGCCGAGGAAATCAAAATGTTATGCACAAAAGGTGAACTCAAAAATACTAGCGCATTGTTGAAACTGTCACCATTTTTGGACAGCAAACAAGTATTGCGAGTTGGCGGTCGCTTGAAAAACGCTGACCTACCCTACGAAGCGATACATCAAATGCTATTGCCATCGAAACATGCTGTAACAGCATTAATAATAAAAAACGTACACTTGAACTGTTTACATGGTGCACCTAAGCTAACTGAAGCAGTATTGCGACAAAAATTCTGGGTGCTAAATAGCCAACGCACAATCAAAGCGATAATCCACAAGTGTGTTGATTGTTTTAAAGCCGCACCAAAAACAATGCATCAATTTATGGCTGACTTGCCAGAAAAACGTGTAAATATTTCCGAAAAACCATTCATTAACACAGCTGTCGATTACACTGGTGCGATTCAAGTCAAATTGATGAACGGTCGTGCGTACAAAACAAAGAAGGCATACATTGCTATCTTTGTATGCATGTCAACGAAGGCGATTCATGTCGAAGTAGTCACGGACATGACTGCTGAAGCATTTATTGCCGCGTAACGTCGCTTTGTCTCTAGACGTGGTATAGTGAAAAATCTTTACAGCGACAACGGTACAAACTTTGTTAAATCAAATAAAATCTTGTGCGAAAATATGAATGATCTTGAGGACAAATACGACGAGGCGGTTTGCAAAGAGTTGGCAAAAAGCGGCACGAAATGGCATTTCTCGCCTCCGGGTGCTCCTCATATGAATGGTTTAGCAGAATCAGCTGTTAAATCCGTCAAATTACATTTGAAGCGAACAATTGCTGATAACAAACTTACGTTTGAGGAGTTAAGAACGTTATTGGCGCAAATTGAGGCATGTGTTAATTCACGACCACTTTGCCCACTTTCATCCGATCCGAACGATCTGATGGCGCTCACGCCGGCTCATTTTCTCGTTGGCCAATCTTTAATTTCACCTCCAGAAGAATGTCATATTGAAGCCAAAGCGACCTGGCTTAACAGATGGCAAAGAGTCCAACAATTAATGCAATACTTCTGGAAACGCTGGCAGTCCGAATATTTGAACTAGTTACAAACAAGAACGAAGTGGTACAAAGAGAAAAACGCTCCAGAATTGGATGATCTGGTATTAATTCGCGATGAAAATTTACCACCGACTCAGTGGCAAATGGGCCGAGTGATAAAAACACACCCAGGCGATGACGGATTGACAAGAGTGGTTTCACTAAAAACCAATGGTGGAATCACGAAACGACCACTAGCTAAATTATGTGCATTTCCAAAAGAAGAAGACACCACGGTTGATGTAACAACTAATGTAAAAGCAAACATCACGCGGATTTATCGTCGTAAAACGAAAATTGGTTCGAACATTTTACCAATAATCACTGCTATTTTGGCTGTGTTTGTTACTTGTTCACACCAAAGCCCACTGTCATCACAACCGTTTGCTGTGACTCATTTCGATTCCGCGCCTGGTTTTTATTTTGAGAAATCGCACGATGTGTCCATGACTTACAAAGATTGGAACGTTCTTGTCCACTTGAATTTGAATAAATTCCAGTCTGAATTTAACTCAATACGCACAAATCTTACAACGGTCAAGGAAATTTGTTATCGAAAAGCACCATTGAATAGTGGCTGCAGAAATGTAATAGCTCATCTGAACTCAAAAATAAAATTTCTGGAAGCAAAAAATTCACTCATCTTCGACAACAAAAGAGCAAAACGTGCAATTCCCACTCTGCACTTCGTTGGTGACGTTTTTGGTGATTTATTTGGAACACTCGGTTCTAAATTCGAGGAACATTACGCTGAAGATATGTCGTTAATCCACAAAAATGAAGATCATGTGCTCGCGTTACTCAAAAATCACACGTCAATCTTTGATTCTACATTGAATTTCATCAAGCACGAAGAGGCGGAACACCAAAGACACATGGCGACAATTGGTGAATTTACAAACACAATAATCAACAAAACAAATGCACTCGAAATAGAATCTAAAGTCCAGAGTTTTTTGTCATATCTGACATTGGTTATTTCTGAGTTCGAGCACCAACAAACGGCAATTTTCAATGCAGTTGCAAATTCAAAACGTAATCACATAAGCCATGAGCTGCTAACACCGATGCAGGTTGAGGCTCAAGTTGAAATCATTTCCAAGCAAGTGGGCACGGATTACCGTGTTCCAAGCGGCATGGAAGTCTATTCGATAG
>NW_022600390.1:3177-4643 GCF_009176505.1 Sitodiplosis mosellana | reverse complement strand
TGAAAATAGAGCAAGTTGAAAAATTCACTTCAATCCGACCTATTTTTCGACCATGAAATGCCCTCAGATCGCATTGTGACCACTTTTAATCGATTGCTCGTCGAAAATTGAGCGGATATGGTCTTTCGTGAGCCTTTTTCAGCCAGTAGATGCGTATTTTTGGCAGCAATTTCATCGTAGAATGCGACTCTTCGTACAAATTCCGTTCATTGATGAATTGCCTATGCCCAGAACTTCGAAATACGAATTTTCCCGGATATGTGGCATATGCCATTTTGTTGATATGGTGGCCGGCTACAAACGCTCAGTTTTTGGTAAAACATTGTCGGGCTGATTTTTGAGAAATCGCGTTTGGTGTGAAATTTAAGGGGGTCGATTTTTCATAAAAATCGACTTTTTTCTTTTATATCACATAAACATTGGCATGTGTGTATGAAACTTTTTGAAGGTCTTCTCAAATAATTACGAGCTGACTTTGCCCGATGGGTGTCTGAGTTGATCTAGTGTGCGAAATAAATACTTGAAAAAATCGTATACATGCAGGCTAGCGAAGCCATAGCCAGCTCTCCTGTAGTGCAAATGTCAATTTTTTTCTGCGTTTTGTCTTTCTGTGTTTTTTTTCTGCGTTTTGTCTTTCTGCGTTTTTTTTTCTGCGTTTTTTTTCTGCGTTTTGGCGTTTCTGCGTTTTATCCGGATACCTAAATGCATGCATCGCGCAGCTCATTGACGTCGTTTACAAACGACGGCACAAGCGATACACACACAGACATTTTGTTGACACACGCAGAGTATTCAAAGAAAGAAGTGAGCGAAACATGTGCATGCACGCTCCGCGCAGCTCATCGTAAGTGTGAAGAGTATAACGAAAGAACAGCGACTCTGTGTGTGCAGAATCGCTATTGTGTATTTATGCGTTTCGTTGAACGCGTGAAAAATATCTGTTATTTTTATGCGATATTTTTATACCATATGAATTAAAATATCCAATAGTAATCTCTGATAAATACCCAGGCTTCCGAAACCACCTTACTCAAAAATTGTACACATTTTAAGAAAAGGTTTTTTTTCTACATTTTCTGAATTGTTAATAGCAAACTTATTTTTTTGAGGCCAACTTTCGAAAACCGATCTGCGGTTTTGGAAATCTAAAAAAAAAATTGGCCAAGTTTCTTGTGTCATGTGTGAATAACTGTTCACCCGCCCGCTCACCTGTTCAATTATCATCCATAAAGTGACAAATGCAGTACCTCAACGAACGGGGATCGTCTGCCCGCTCGCGCAACCGCATACCATCCGTTTGCGCTAATCTGAACGGTTGGACAAACGGGTGCGGTGTTTAATGGCCGCTCAACCGCTGACCATCTGTTAGATAACCGCTTGCGTCAATTTGGACGGGCGGACAGCAAACGGGTGCGGTAAATGAACCGGTGTGCCGCCCGCTCGCTGGGGGAGTAATGACCATGAGC
>NW_022600390.1:0-3167 GCF_009176505.1 Sitodiplosis mosellana | reverse complement strand
CGTTTACCCGCCCGCTCGCCCGCTTTTGTCCGTTGTGTGACCGCTTGATAAAATCAGAACGGGCGGACGGCAAACGGGTGCGGTATATGCGCGAGCGGGTTACCCGCTCGCCCGATCGTTTGCCCGCTCGCCCGGGGAGAAATGTCCATGAGCCTACATTCCACCAAACTCACCACAAGCAATATACGACTCACACTTAGCAGCCATGCATAATATCGCCACTGATCGAGGGGATGTTGTTATTTTTGTTGGTGACTCTAATTTACCACACGTTGCATGGTCAGTTGACTGCGATGATGACAACATTTTGATTCCAAAATTTGAGCCAGAATCAACTGCCCCCTTCATTCAGGGACTCATCGGGTAAGGTGTGGCGAATCGGTACAGGAGGCGAATCGGTAACCCAGCCTTTTCTCGGCACGAGCAATACTTCCACTATTAAACTTATATGTCATTTGAAAGAGCATCGAAATTGTGACATTTGGTAATATGGTTTTGACATGTTTCAGTCAAGTACAGAGAGTCCACAGGCATACACGTGTTTTGTGCTAGTGCTGAATTAATTTTTTGTGTTTACAGAATTCAAGTTTTGACCATTAAAATTTAATATTTTTTGAAAATTGGTGAGTGTATTTTATAGCCAAT
Source organism: Sitodiplosis mosellana (assembly GCF_009176505.1). Taxonomy (NCBI): domain Eukaryota; kingdom Metazoa; phylum Arthropoda; class Insecta; order Diptera; family Cecidomyiidae; genus Sitodiplosis; species Sitodiplosis mosellana. The sequence continues at coordinate 2,522 of NW_022600390.1, read as the reverse complement.
GACGGGCTCTTTCAAATGGAAATAAGTTTGTTCTGAATATTTTATATTTTTGTGGTTGAATCGAGCTCCGAACACAAAAGTAGGTGGTGGGGCGATTCGGTACACAAACACATGGGGCGAATCGGTACACCTCATTTTCGTGTTTTATCGCTTATTAAAGTCTCAAAACGTTTGAAATCATTGTTATCATACATGCGCGAGGGGGGGGGGGGGAAATCGATAAATATAAACCCGATTTGCGGGCTAGGGAGTGGCTAAACCCCCATGAATCAGATGAAAAACCTCTAGACGAGGTTAAAATGGAGTGACGCTCCTGTGCGTGGATTTACCACTCAAAATGACTGATATCATTTTGAGTGACGCTTTGACGCTGTAGTACTTTGAATTTAGTCTCCAAGTCAAACTTTCAAGCGTTTTGCCGTCCAAAAGTCGTGACGCGATATTTTTCCTTATTGTAAATGAATTTTCACAATAGTGAATGCGAAAAACACTTTTGAACTTCGTACTCAGAGGTAATACAGCGTCAAAGCGTCACTCAAAATGATATCAGTCATTTTGAGTGGTAAATCCACGCACAGGAGCGTACTCCATTTTAACCTCGTCTAGAGGTTTTTCATCTGATATCACTACCCGACGAGAAATTTGCGGTAAAATAGGTGTACGTCGACTATCCGTCGCATATCCGTTTTTGAGTGCGGATACTCGCAATGCGAATAGGTATCCACAATAAAAGTTGCCGCAAAATCTAATCGCTGAATACCCTGCGACTATTCGCGCTGCGATAAATGTGAAGTTGTAACTGGATCGAGTGTGACATTTCGACTTGAAACTTCGTACAACCAACGTGAAGTTGGCTGTGTTCGACGGACTTTTTCGTATTGCGACTATACGTAGAATAGTCGCAATGCGATATTCCGCAAATTTCTCGTCGGGCTACTTTTGTAAGGCAATTATTCTCGGAAAAAATACACTTTTGTCAGAAATATGTCTATTTTAAGGTCTTATTATAAGGAAATTGCAATTTTCTGGGTAACACATTGGCATTCTAATTTCACAAGTTTTGGAGATTGCACTGTCTAATTTCCACTACCATTGAAAAAGTCCCAATTTCCTCTAATTGTACATCATAAAATGCGGTAAAATATGATTAAATTTCAAAATACCCATTAAAAGAGTTTTGAAGTAATTTTAGACCCATTACTTCATTGAAACATACTAATTCCCAACCAACAAAGCTCTGGAAAGTGCATTTTTTATGTATCCTCCGAACAAAAGTTCAATTTCATACATTCAGATGTAAAAATACCGATTTATGACTAAAATGACAACGAAATGGATATTCAAGTGTTCGTGGACTCCCATTATTTTCACGAAAAAATAGCAGTTTTCTAAGACCAAAATGTCGTCAGAGGTCTATTTCACGTGTTTTCCGAACGAAAACATCATTTTCAGTGAAAATAGAGCAAGTTGAAAAATTCACTTCAATCCGACCTATTTTTCGACCATGAAATGCCCTCAGATCGCATTGTGACCACTTTTAATCGATTGCTCGTCGAAAATTGAGCGGATATGGTCTTTCGTGAGCCTTTTTCAGCCAGTAGATGCGTATTTTTGGCAGCAATTTCATCGTAGAATGCGACTCTTCGTACAAATTCCGTTCATTGATGAATTGCCTATGCCCAGAACTTCGAAATACGAATTTTCCCGGATATGTGGCATATGCCATTTTGTTGATATGGTGGCCGGCTACAAACGCTCAGTTTTTGGTAAAACATTGTCGGGCTGATTTTTGAGAAATCGCGTTTGGTGTGAAATTTAAGGGGGTCGATTTTTCATAAAAATCGACTTTTTTCTTTTATATCACATAAACATTGGCATGTGTGTATGAAACTTTTTGAAGGTCTTCTCAAATAATTACGAGCTGACTTTGCCCGATGGGTGTCTGAGTTGATCTAGTGTGCGAAATAAATACTTGAAAAAATCGTATACATGCAGGCTAGCGAAGCCATAGCCAGCTCTCCTGTAGTGCAAATGTCAATTTTTTTCTGCGTTTTGTCTTTCTGTGTTTTTTTTCTGCGTTTTGTCTTTCTGCGTTTTTTTTTCTGCGTTTTTTTTCTGCGTTTTGGCGTTTCTGCGTTTTATCCGGATACCTAAATGCATGCATCGCGCAGCTCATTGACGTCGTTTACAAACGACGGCACAAGCGATACACACACAGACATTTTGTTGACACACGCAGAGTATTCAAAGAAAGAAGTGAGCGAAACATGTGCATGCACGCTCCGCGCAGCTCATCGTAAGTGTGAAGAGTATAACGAAAGAACAGCGACTCTGTGTGTGCAGAATCGCTATTGTGTATTTATGCGTTTCGTTGAACGCGTGAAAAATATCTGTTATTTTTATGCGATATTTTTATACCATATGAATTAAAATATCCAATAGTAATCTCTGATAAATACCCAGGCTTCCGAAACCACCTTACTCAAAAATTGTACACATTTTAAGAAAAGGTTTTTTTTCTA